>NC_064421.1:40645499-40945499 GCF_023375975.1 Astyanax mexicanus
GATTTGTCAACAAAAATGTCAGCATTTCTGTATATCTTTAGCTGACACTCTAGGATTCTTCCTCACCTCATTGATCATTCTGCACTGTGCTCTTGCAGTCATCTTTACAGGATGACCACACAGAGGGAGAGTAGCAACAGTGCTGAACTTTCTCCATTTGTAGACCGTCTGTCTTACCGTGGACACATGAACATGACACATGAACTTTTGTAACCCTTTCCAGCTTCATGCAAGTCAACAATTCTTAAATGTAGGTCTACTGGGAGCTCTTCCTCTTTTGTACGAGGCATGATTCACATCAAGCAATGCTTCTTAAAAACAGCAAACTCAAAACTGATGTGTGTTTTTTTTTTTATAGGGCAGGGCAGCTTTAACCAACACCAACATCCAATCTCATCACATCCTGACTCCAATTAGCTCTTAGTAAAGTCATAAGTCTAGGGGTTTACATATTTTATCTACCCTGCACTGTGAATGTTGACATGTTGTGTTCAATAAAACCAAGCAAACATATCATTTTTTGTGTGGTATTAATTTAAGCAAACTGTTTGTCTATTGTTGTGACTTAGGGCGTTTTCACACCAGCACTATTCGGTCCGGTTAAAATGAACTCTGGTCCGTTTGTAACTTTAGTGCGGTTGGATTGAGCAGGTGTGAAAACAGTAATCGCACTCGGGTGTGGATCAAAAGAACCGGACCGAGACCAGC
Organism: Astyanax mexicanus; assembly: GCF_023375975.1. Lineage (NCBI taxonomy): Eukaryota > Metazoa > Chordata > Actinopteri > Characiformes > Acestrorhamphidae > Astyanax > Astyanax mexicanus. Next base: position 40,646,208 of record NC_064421.1, read on the forward strand.
TAGTAGAGGTGGTCTCGGTCTGGTACCAAACGAACTCTGGAGCGTTTCGCTTGTAGTGAGAACGTGATCCGGTCTCGATCGAATCCAGCTATTAAATATAAGCCATTTATTTGAGCTAAACTGCTGATAAAGCAAGCACAGTTTAAACTGATATATTAGCCAGATAACGCTAATTACCACAGCTGTGAACAAACACTGTGTCCATGCACGCACGGTCTGCGCTGCATTCACTGCTCACAGCCGCGTGACTCTGTTTATTATGTATAAATCTGTGCTGCACGTTGAAACACTGTGTTTGAAAGTGCAGCGTTTCAGCGTTCAGAGTTAAAGCACAGATATTTGCGCTGGAACACAAAATCTTCTCGCTGTGTTTACTTTTTCCGTATATTTATATTTAACGTAGTCCCGTGTCAGACAGCTCTGACCAATCAGAAGACACAGGCTGCTCGCGTGGTTTATTGATGCGCATTTTGGTGCGTTTACATTTATGCCTGTGTGAAACCAGACCGAACAGAGGGAGAAAACGCTCCAAGTAAACGAACTCATTAACTGATTCGGACCAGAGAAACGAACTACAGGTGTGAAAACGCCCTTAGAACACATTTTATGACCACATACTGCAGTTTAGAAGCACTGTGCTATAATGCCATTCCTTATTAAGAACCCTATTACATGCCTTTATTATATCTGAAGTGCTTTAGACAGAAGAATAAAGAGCCGCAGCTGAAATAATGTCTCAGTACTACAGCACAGCACTGACTCAGAGATCAACATGAGTCATTTGCAGAAGAGTAAACACACGGGTCAATAGCACTTCCACCTCCTTCACACTCGCACTCTCATACACACACACACTCACAGATAGACTGCAGAGCGGAGAGTGAAATCGATTTGCTCACCTGAGCGTGAGTGCTCACCTGAGATGTACAGCAGTCATGTGAAGTGTACTACTGCAACGTGTTATTTTAGTGTGGGAGGTTTCATGGCTAAATTGGAGCAGCCTGGTGGCCAATCTTCATTAATTGCACATTGCACCAGTAAGAGCAGAGTGTGAAGGTTCAATTAGCAGGGTAAGAGCAAAGTTTTGAAAATATCTCAAAATATTGCAATGCACACATCACGGCAGAATTCAATGTGCACCTCAACTCTCCTGTTTCCACCAGAACTGTCCGTCAGGACAATAAATTATTGTGTTTTAAAACCAGGTGTTTCAGTTTGTAACTCCCACTTCGAAAATAGTTTTGGCAGTTTATTTAAAGGAAGTTCCAGACAAAACGGGGGTTTTGAGTCAACCTCACCTAAGATGATGACTGTTCTGAACTTGTTTGACTAACCTGCTTTAATCTTAAAACAGGTGCCATAGGTTTATGTCTGTCAAGATGCATAAACACTCGTAAAGCTCACACATATCTCAGATAGTCTGATTAATCAAAAACTGATTAAATGTACAGTTTTCGTACCAACTCTGAGGAAAAGAAGACTTGAAGCCCATCTCAGGCAAACAGTAAACACAGCACATATCATTTTTAAACCAGACATATAAATCACTCAAATTAAGATTTAACAAGAGATTATAAAGTAAAACTGGATTACATATTGATCATGCAAAAAATTGATTAAGATAAAACACTGGTTGTTTCTTAAATCAAAGACACAACATACTAAACGACACAACTCCTGCATTTTCTTTCATCAGCCAGAAAATGGTGTAGTCTTCCTTTCTGATGGTGCTGGAGTCTACAAGTCGTGTTTCCTAGAGAGCAGCCATGTCTGCCATTAGCCTATATTCAGTTTGTCATCATTTACTGAAGCCTTTCTGTCCGTTCCAGGTTCTCAGTTTAACAGTTGGTCCTTCTTTCTGTTTCTTCTTTTTCTTCTGTGCCCCCAACAAGGAAGGAAAGAAGATGGGAAGTCCACTTATTGACTGGGGGATGCCCAGCTTGAGGCAGTAGCTGTCCAATAGGATCCTAGGATCCCTCACATTTTTAAAAGTGCCCCCTGGCACCCTGCTCTACGCCAATTAAGGCTTATTTCTGGAAACTGCCATTTTCCATGTTGTGTTGACGCTCAGCTAGGCTAAGCTGGGGTTTTCTCTCCAGTTGAGAATGAAAGTCAGTGAAAGTAAATATTGGGGGAAGAGTATTGCCCATGCAGCAGACTCTGCAGCTGATAGATTCGAAGGAATGGCCAGAGCCAATACAGCTGGCCATTACACACTGCCTTAGAGGCTCTGACTCTGGATTTTATCTTATGGTAGCGACAGGTTGCACTGGGCTACATTGTAACAATGGCAGGACAATACATTACCAGGGGTGTCCAAACTTTTTTTGTTGGGGGCCAGAAGGAGAAATAAAACAAATAATGAAATATACCACTTTAAATAATACATTTTCCTGATTTATTTCATTTACACACCATTTTACTTGACTCACTATCTTTATCTATCTTTGACAGTGTTGTGTAAACTAAGATTTTTCAAATTGATGTTTCATTTCATGATGTCTCTTAATATTAAAATCCTTAATTACGACAACTTTTAGACTCTTTTGCCCTTTTTCTGCGCTACAACTGCACACTCTCGCCACTTTTAGACTCTTTGGCCCATATTTCTGCGCTACAACTGCGCACTCTCTCTGCTTTTAGACTCTTTGGTCTGACTTTCTGCACTAGAACTGCGCATCCTCTCCTCTTTTAGACTCTTTGGCCCGTTTTTCTGTGCTAGAACTATGCACTCTCTCCGCTTTTAGACTCTTTGGTCTGACTTTCTGAGCTAGAACTGCGCATCCTCTCCTCTTTTAGACTCTTTGGCCCGTTTTTCTGTGCTACAACTGTGCACATTCTCCGCTTTTAGACTCTTTGGCCTGTTTTTCTGTGCTAGAACTATGCACTCTCTCCGCTTTTAGACTCTTTGGCCCGTTTTTCTGCGCTACAACTGCACACTCGCTCCGCTTTCAGACTATTTGGCCCGTTTCTGACACCTAGCCTTCAAACTTTGAATCTCATATTATGAAACCTGCTTAACAGGGGGCCAACTTTCATTCTATTTCTAAAATACCTTGCGAGCCGCTCCAAAAAAGGAAACAGGCCGTAGTTCGGACACCCCTGCTGTAGACTGTGCACAAGCATCTGCTAGCAGATGATGGTGGGAGTGCTGTAGATATAAGAATAAAGGGAGGAGGAGGCTGAGGAGACTCTAGATTAGGGCTGAGAGAGCTACTGTGTGGAATGGGGCTTCATTCTGCAACCTGGTGATTCTCTAAATCTCAGCATGACTCACCTTCAATCCCCCTGAAAATCCAGCTACATCAGAGAGAGAGAGAGAGAGAGAGAGAGAGAGAGAGAGAGAGAGAGAGAGAAAAAGAACAGGGGATGTGACAGAGAGAAATAGAGAGACAAAAGAAGGGAATCAGAAAGGACATAGAATGAGAGAGAAAGAGAGGAAGAAGAGTGGACCAAAGAGAGAATGAGAGAGAGAGACAGAGAGTGCAAGAGAAAAGGGGGAGAGAGAACCAAGAAATCCCTTAAATAGAACCTGTCTGACAACATAAAGCAGATAAAAGATCTCAAAAACAACACATTATTCTGCTATTTGAAGAAATTCAAGAACAGAAAAAAACACTAAATCATTGATAATCTATCAGTCTGGAAATGGTTGCAAAGTCATTTCTGTTTGCTTAGATCATCCTACAATGTTTTTTTTTTATCCTGTAACAAAATGTGCGAGATTGTTTAAACAAATTGAGTTAATTAGTACAGAAAGCAGAAGGTCCCCACATTCATTTATAGTCAAGTTTGTACAAGTTAAGTACAGAAAGAAACTCCTGGTGGGAGGATAGAGGCTCAACAGAGCCTGTGTTCTCTGTGTTACTGTACACACCCACGCAAACACGCACACACACACACACACACATCTCGTTATCGAAGAGGATATCCCCATGGTCTCAGCAATTAGTTCAGTGTTTCCATAGCAACTCAAAAGCCCACAACGGGGAGGCCAAAACTCATCGAAACCTGAAAAAAAAATCACCTTGATCTGTAGAAAACACGCATTTAACACAGAGAGCAAGCGTAGCCTATGGAAGCCCATTCCCGCCACCTAAAAAAAATAAATAATCCAGCAAAATGTTTTTTTATTATTATTAAGTAAACTGCTATCTCAATATTTTGAGATACTAAGTCAATATTTTGAGATACTAAGTCAATATTTTGAGATACTAAGTCAATATTTTGAGATACTATCTCAATATTTTGAGATACTATCTCAATATTTTGAGATACTAAGTCAATATTTTGAGATACTAAGTCAATATTTTGAGATACTATCTCAATATTTTGAGATACTAGTAGGCTGTACAGAGACAGAAGCAGGTGAGACAAAGATGCAAAATGGAAACCATCATTGAGGACTACTTCAGACGTGGATTCACAAATCATGAAATATTGGAACTTTTAGAGGAATCACACAATATCAAAATAAGCCTCCGGATCTTGGACGAGGCTGAAGTTAGCTTCTTATTCGCCAGTGTCTTATTCAGATTTCCGTTCCACCTTAAATGCTGGCTGAACATTCATGCGGCCGCCTGTAGATGGCGCATTTTAACAGTAAAAAACAGCATGTAAGCAAAGTGCTGTGAAAACGCTCTGAATAAAGGGGAGAACACAATGCGAGGGACAGAGTTTAACTCTGAGTGAAATATAATGTAAATAAAATTAAATATGAATTAAAACGTTATTGCTCTCACTTTTGGCCTAATTCCCAGGTCATTATCTACAGGTGGCCGCATGTATATTCAGCCAGGTATCTCAAAATATTGACTTAGTATCTCAAAATATTGACTTAGTATCTCAAAATATTGACTTAGTATCTCAAAATATTGAGATAGTATCTCAAAATATTGACTTAGTATCTCAAAATATTGACTTAGTATCTCAAAATATTGAGATAGTATCTCAAAATATTGACTTAGTATCTCAAAATATTGAGATAGCAATTTACTTAATAATAATAAAAAAAAATTGCTGGAGTATTTTTATTTTTTAGGTGGCGGGAATGGGCTTCCATAGTAGCCTGACGGAACCCAGTGAACCGGATCATTTAGACCACACCTCCACCAAGCTGCAACAAAAAACATTCTCTAAAGCTATTATTGTTACTTGTCAGGCCGGACTTCGGGGGCAGAAGACAGAGGGATTTCTTCCCTTCCCTTTTCTTTTTTTTACTTTCTCTTTGTCTCATAAAAAACTGCAATAAAAGATATGTATGTAAGTGTGATACTGTATACTTCTAAAGCAAGGTTTAAATAAGTTCATTTAAAAAAATGTTACCACTTCAACTTTAGCTTTAGCTCTCCAATTTTAGCTTTAGCTCTCCAACTTTAGCTTTAGCTCTTCAATTTTAGACTTATCTTTCTGAGTATAGGTTTAGCTCTCCAACTTTATCTTTAGCAGACCAAGTTTAGCTGTAGCTCTCCAAGTTTAGCTTTAGCTCTCCAGCTTTAGCTGTAGCACTCTAACTTTAGCTTTAGCTCTCCAAATTTAGCTTTAAGCTCTCCAACTTTAGTTTTAGCTCTCCAACTTTAGCTTTAGCTCTCCAACTTTAGCTTTATCTCTCTGAGTATAGGTTTAGCTCTCCACCTTTATCTTTAGCAGCCCAACTTTAGCTGTAGCTCTCCAGGTTTAGCTGTAGCACTCTAACTTATGCTGTAGCTGTTCAGGTTTAGCTTCAGTGCTTCAGGTTTAGCTTTAGCATTGCAGGTTTAGCTTTACCACATCACATTTTGCTCTCCAACTTTAGCTTTAGTTCTCCATATTTAGCTGTAGCACTCTAACTTTAGCTGCAGCTGTTCAGGTTTAGCTTTAGCTCTCCAACTTTAGCTTTATCTCTCTGAGTATAGGTTTAGCTCTCCACCTTTATCTTTAGCAGTCCACCTTTAGCTGTAGCACTCTAACTTTAGCTTTAGCTCTGCTGTAGCACTCTAACTGTAGCTTTAGCTCTCCAAGTTTAGCTTTAGCTCTCCAAGTTTAGCTGTAGCACTCTAACTTTAGCTTTATCTCTCCAAGTTTAGCTTTATCTTTTTGAATATAGATTTAGCTCTCCACCTTTATCTTTAGCATTCCAACTTTAGCTGTAGCTCTCCAGGTTTAGCTTTAGCTCTCCACCTTTAGCTGTAGCACTCTAACTTTAGCTGCAGCTGTTCAGGTTTAGCTTTAGTACTTCAGGTTTAGCTTTAGCATTTCAGGTTTATCTTTACCACGCCACATTTAGCTCTCTAACTTTAGCTTTAGCTCCCCACCTTTAGCTGCAGCACTTTAACTTTAGCTGCAGCTGTCCAGGTTTAGCTTCAGTCCTTCGGGTTTAGCTGTAGCATCCTAAATTTAGCTTTAGCTCTCCACCTTTAGCTTTAGCATTTCAGGGTTCTCTTTACCACGTCACCTTTCTCTCTCCAGGTTTAGCTTTACCACTCCACCTTTAGCTTTAGTTCATCACCTTTAGCTTTACCTTTAGCTCACACACATCTAGTAAAATCCAAAATTTAGTAAAAAGTCTTCTCTGTGTAGTAGAGACAGTTACTCCAACAAAAAACAGGACAAGTTCTTCTTTATTAACCTTGATTACAGTCGAAGCAATGAACAAGCAGGTGTCCCAATACTTTTGTCCATATAATGGACATATAGTTGGCTTGAATAAAGCCATAATTCTGCAATTCTAATCAGTTGTTTCTACGTGTATTTTAATTTCAATTACAGAACCTGAGAGTTCTGCGGAGAGATTTCCAGGAATGCCTCGCATTTATCTATTATTAAAAGGCTAGAGGGTAATTAAAATGTTCCCAGTTCAATTTAGTCTTAATGGGTGGACAAAAACGGCTAATTAATGGTCATGTTAACAGGTGGGCTAGCTCGACAGGGGATGGCTCTAAAATATACAGCATGTATTTGTTAGGGAAATTGCATAATAACAGCCTACGCACAGGCATGCAGCGTTAATGGAAATCTGTGGAGGACAGGCAGACGGCAGTGTAAAAACTACTGGGCGGTTTCTGTCCAAACTCTGAGTCGTACCAGTTTAGCTCTGTGTTTTTTTTAGGTTCTAGCTCTGGTGCTGTTATGAATTAGGTACACACATCAGGCCCTTAATTGGAATACCATCAGGAATATCTGTCCACTCACAGTTAAGGAATCGGTTACAAAATATTTTTAAAAAATGATAAGCATAGCCAATAAAAATAAATATATATATAAAAAATTATAATTCACAGTATATATATATATATATATATATATATATATATATATATATATGAAAATATTGAAATACACTTTTAAATACCATTTAACTTAATCCTTAGAACTCTAGACTGTTTTGGTGTGTTTTTTTCTTAGTTTTTGCCCTTTTGGAGTAATTTGGGTATGCAGATCACTCCTGGGGGTCAGGTTTGTTTAGATAGATTTCTTTTTTAATAAATGAAGCTAAAAACGTTTTTTGATTTTGTATTTAATCAGATTTTTGTATTTATCTTTGTCGGAAATTAGAGTTTATTTGTTAATCTGAAACAATATAAGTATGACAAAAAAGCAATCACAAAAGAAATAGGAAAATACCCTTATTCCATCCCAACAGATAGACAGACAGACAGACAGACAGACAGACAGACAGACAGACAGACAGATAGATAGATAGATAGATAGATACTTTATTGATCCCAGAGGAAATTTAGCAGCCAGTAGCAGTTACACAACACAGTAGAAACAAACAATAACTGTAGTACAATACAAGAGCACATTGAGGGATATAAGACTCTAAACTATAAAATTCTAAACTGAGACTTAAAAATATATACATAAATATATAAATACAAAAACTATAGAAAGTGTGGAAGTGATCAGTCGTAGATATGAGGTACTGCGGTAAAAGAATAAATTAAGTAATTAAGTAACTTGATGTATTTGTCACGCCGCCTCAGTCTCCTTCTACACTGTCGGACTCCATTTCCCAGAATCCCTCTGATTATGACGTCAACGGCACCCGTTCGTCTTCACCCAATCGCATTACACTCCGACGCTCTGATTCTCCCGTGTTGTGAGTTAGTTCCGGTTCATCTCTATCTGGCTCCGGTATTTAAGGCAGCAGTTTGTAAACAAACACCGCGAGGTATTGCTAACTTATGTTACATACTAAGCGTTTTCCTGTATATTGTTTTTGCCTTCTCGTTACGACCCTGTTTTCGGATTATCGGTTTCTGTCTTTTGTTTTGCCCTTTCTGGATTTGATGTATGGTTGGACTGCTTCTCGGTTACAAACTCGGACTGTATTTTTGACTACGTTTTCTGTCATCTGTGAGATCACTGTTTGCCTGGCTATTCTGTTAGCAGTGTCTGTTAGCTATCCTGCTAATAAACCTGTCTGTTTTTTTAACTCGGCTCGCGTCACTCCTCACTACCTGGCGTCACAGTATTACTTTTTGTCAAAACCTAATTCTTTATATCTATGTTTGAAAATATATTGAATATATATAAATATTTGGTTAGACATGGACTAGTTTTATTTGGCATCACATCCCAGATGCGTTAGTGATAACGCATTAACACACAGCCTACGCAAGCATCACATCTGTGCATTCCAGATGCAACACCCATGCAGCCCTTAAAGCTGTATTACACATTAAGTTCATGTATGACATACATTACTTTCCCGTGTTGTGATTTTGGCCTGAACATACACTCTTATCATAAAAAAAAAATATGAGTTGCATCCACAAAGAAGTATCAGATTACGGTACAGTTTGGAAGAAAGATAAGGAAAACCAGGAGAAATATATTATTAGAAATTTAGACGGATATGAGGAACATTTAATAGTGTTATAGTGCAGAAATATATATAAATATAAATAATTGATCCCCTGCAAAAAAAATAATAATAATGATGTCAATGTCTTATTAATCTAGAGGTGCAGAAAGGGAATAAATCATGCTCTCTTCTTAAGTCCTACCTTCCCACAATGCATCTGGCCAGTTTAACTGGCTATGTTTTGTGCTTAAGTGCTCTCACGTGAGACTCTGTATAGCTACATTTGGTTGTTAGAACTGCCAAAAAGAAAGGAAAAACTAAAAGTCAAATGCTTTACAGACCTACTGTGCACGACTCAGGTGCTCATTACTATCTTACACCCTACGCTCATTACTATCCTACAAACTATTCTATCTACAAGTCTATTTTCATGACTTGCGCCTGCGTCGCTTAAATAGCGATGAAGCTTAGAAATACAGTTCAAAGAAAGTTCATGGGAGGACATCATGGAGGAAGCCACTGCTGTCACTACAAGCACTGCACCTGGATGTTCCACAGCAGTACTGGCTAAATATACTGTGGACAGATGAAACCAAAATTGAGTTGTTTGGAAGGAAAACAACACAGTAACACTTTAAAATAAGACTACCTTTATAAAGGCTTTATTAATTGTCATAAAAGAGTTTATAAATGGTTATAAATTAGGTTATTATGGTTATTAAATACTTTAAAATCAATTAATTAGCAGTTAAAATATATATCTATAACAACACATAAATAGAAATGGCATCAGTGAGCTAAAAAAAAAAAATCAAATGTGGTTCCACACATTTTTGTTTATACTGTCAAACTTCAGATGTTTCTAAATACTTAAATTAAATGAATATTTTTTTTATATGACTAAGCAAACAATAAATCCCTGCTGCCTTTTCAGTTGATGTGTTGTAACTGCTTATCAATGTTTTTTTAAAGCATTTACAATCTAATCAATAATTGTGAATAAACTTATTTATAAACCATGTATAAACCCTTTATAAGGGTAGTCTTATTTTAAAGTGGTACCCACAACACTGTGTGTGAAAAAAAGCAAAAAAAAAAGGCAAAGCACGCCATCATCAAAACCTCATCCCAACTGTGAAACATGGTGGAGGGGGCATCATGGTTTGGGACTGCTTTATGTTGCTGTCTCAGGGCCTGGATGGATTGCCAAGTTTACCAAGACATTTTGCAGGAAAATGTAAGACCATCTGTCTGCCAACTGAAGCTCAACAGAGGATGGATGATGCAACAGGACAACGACCCAAAACATAGAAGTAAATCACCAACCGAATGAACGATTTCAACAGGAGAAAATAAATAAATACGCCTTCTGGAGAGTCCTGACCTCCTCAACCCAATTGAGATGCTGTTGTGGCATCAAGACCTCAAGAGAGTGATTCACACCAGATATCCCAAGAATAATATAGCTGAACTGAAACAGTTTTATAAAGATGAATGATCCAAAATTCCTCCTGACTGTTCTACAGGAAACATTTGGTTTGGTTGAGGTTTTTGCTGCCAAAGGAAGGTCAACCAATTATTAAATCCAATGGTTCACATACTTTTTCCACCCTCACTGTGAATGTTAACATGTTGTGTTCAATAAAACCATGAAAACATATGTATATGTATATTTTTTGTGTGGTATTAGTTTAAGCAGACTGTGTTTGTCTATTGTTGTGACTTAGATGAAGATAAGAACACATTTAATGACCAATTTATGCAGAAATCCAAGTAATCCCAAAGGATTTACATACGTTTCCTTGCAAGACATTTCAGAACATTACCTTTTTGATACCCAGCCCTAGTCATAGGCCCCACCAATGTCAAGAGCAAATCTACGCCCTTGCACTGCGACCAGCAGCTCAAAAATTGCATAAATTGGTCACCACCTCTCTAGGTCGGGTTATCCGCTCACATGGTTTTTCCTACCACTGCTTTGCTGACGACACTCAGCTATACCTGTCACCAGATGATCACTCAATCTCTGCACGAATATCACAGTGTCTCTCAGACATATCCGCATGGATGAAGGAACATCACCTCCAACTAAACCTCTCAAAGACTGAACTTCTGGTCATACCAGCAAAACCTTCTATTCAACACAACTTTGCCATAACCATCGACTCTCTCTCTCTCTCACCGACAAAGGTTGCTAGGAACCTGGGTGTCATGGTTGATGACCAGCTTCTCTTCACGCACCATGTGGCCTCAGTTGCTCGATCCTGCCGCTTTGCCCTTTACAACATCGGAAAAATTTGACCGTTTCTGACGCAACAGGCCACCCAACTCCTGGTACAAGCTGTGGTAATCTCACGCATCGACTACTGCAATGCCGTACTAACTGGCCTCCCGGCCTGCGTAGTAAAACCACTACAGATGATTCAGAATGCAGCAGCACGTTTGGTCTTCAACCAACCAAAACGGGCACATGTCACTCCGCTGCACTCCACTTGGCTACCGGTTGCTGCTCGCATCAAATTCAAAGCGCTTACAATCGCCTACAAGGTGATGACAGTACAGGCTCCTTCCTACCTGCACTCGCTCCTGAAGGCTTACGCTACCTCCCGGCCGCTGTGCTCCTCCAATGAACGTCGCCTCGCTTTGCCAAACATTCACACAAAGCAATCCAGACTGTTCTCATACCACTTAACACATAACACTCCTTCCACTACCAGATCAGGAGAATCTCTCGCTATCTTTAATAAACTCCTGAAGACAGAGCTCTTCAAAGAGCACTTACTCTTACGCTCCTAACACCTCTAACAAACTAACTAATTCTAACCTCATCTCCTTCTTCCTCTTCTCTACTCCTCTATCCCATTATTTCCCTCTGACCTCCTTAAGGCCCTATCTATAGATGCTTTATTTTTAACTTCTATTATTTTTGTACTTAACCTCTTCTATTATTTGCACTTCAATATTGTAAGTCGCTTTGGACAAAAGCGTCTGCCAAATGTAATGTAATGTAAAAACAAGCAAGAAGATGAAGACGTCACTTTAAAATTGCAGTTCTTCAGCTTGGCACTTGACACCTGCACTGAGAAGGCCATCAGAAAGGAAACAAACAACGAAATGATCACCATCCATGTCTTCATCTTCATCACCTCAGACTCGTACCACACGGCCCGCGCTATTATAGTGCTGTCACTTGGGTTAGGGAGAGTAATTGAGGTTGAATGAGCTGGTTCACCGATTTCGCTCCACACACACACACCAACACACACAAACACACACACATACACACATACATCAACACACCAACACAAACACTCATCTCTCGGATAGCGCTGGGTCACTGGCTGTGCTCCTGAAAGCCCTATATCTGTCTGGCTGGGTCAGATCTACAGTCGTAGCCTAGGAAACTGAAGCTCTGACGGCAATCTTTTGTTACAGCCTGGGTCGAACGGTAAAGGCGGAGCTGATGCAATGGAGACCACTTCTTCTAAAAGCCGACAAGGTTGAGTAGCCTGTAGTGTAAGTGGCTCATTCTGGCCATTAAGTGCAAGAGAAATACTTGAGAAATTGTTTTTTATTACGGTGCTTTACAGCTATTTTTGGACGATTTATTTCTAAAATTACTATAGTTATAAATAACAGCCTACCACCCGGCTCCACTCACATGCTGCCTCAACACTAGTATTTCAACCTGTAATTTCAATTCTTGAAAAAAAAATTTAGATTGTAAATTCTATGGCATTTTCACCTTCATTTTGAGGGCCAATTACCCAACCCTCTCATTAGGACTGCCGAGGACACCACAACTAAACTGAATAAACACAATTACACATAAGGGTTATTATTAACAGAATACTATGCCTTTTGGCATTTTAATAACATAATGTTCGTAATTCTTCTGATTATTTATCATATTTAGCATATTTTTTATCACATTTTTCATGTGATGTGCTGCAGAGCATAAACCCAACCTTTAACTCAAGACTAAACAAACTAAAGAATAAAACAACATTGCAGTTTCCTTTAAATGAGCTCAAAAGCGCCACGCTGTTAAGATACAAATGCGCAAAAGTCAGAATGCACCTGCCTCTTAAAAAAAATGGCAATTGACACACTGATTGGTTTATTTTTGTTAGAAGTTATGCCCAAAACACGCCCATGATTAATAACAAGGATAAGCATGTGCCTTTTGTACTTTATAATAAAGTTCCATAGTTAATAGGTAACTAAGCAGGAACTAATAATAGTGCTGCATTAACACCTATATATTTTCTATTAACTAACAGGAAGTACTGAGTAATTACTCAGTAGATTAAACTGAACTAATGGTTATAGTAGTTCACTATGAACTCCACATTAATTACTACTGAGATAAACATATCTCCTGAAGAACTACTCTACCAAATTTACAGTAACTATTTATTAATTACTGATCAAATCAACATTAACTACTCAGCTGAAAACTCTTAAATGCGACCTGGGTAAATATATAGATCTAAATCAGTCTACAGAAGCAATTATTCAATCAGTGGTGATATTAAAGTCATATTTGAATGAAGCCAGTGACACCATTTGTAGTAGTAGTAATAACCTTAGTTTCCATTATGTTCCTCAGTATCTTCTAAATATTAGAAATACATAGTAAAATACTACAGTGTGTATTACTCTGCTTAACCCAGTTCTCCAGAAGACATGTAAGACTCTAAGAATGACTGTAATAATTTTTGTTTGGATGATCATTGCTTTAATATTAAGCACCAAACTTATAAAGGTTTATCTTTAACCATGCAGTCTCACAGTCTGACCGGTGCACCTATGGATCGTCAAAATAGGGCCCAACATTTTAGAAATGTAATTGACTAAAATTAATACTAGCAAAATGAATATAATATCCCAAACAATCTTTTTTCAGACTACAACTAAATCAAAATCACCTGTCAAAATGAGCATCTGTTGGCAACATAGAAACAGAGGAGTAATTAAACAGAGGAAAAAAGCATTTCCCAGGGTGTTTTTGTTGTTTCCATAGACTGTGTAGAGCTGGACAGAGCATCGTCTCTTAAAAGTGAAGCCACCACAGGTCCGGCGCCCCTGCTGTTCGGTTGCAGAAAGCTGTGTAACCCCACCCATTCCTATAGGTTTCAATGGCAAAACAGACAACTTTCAATCACGTTTTTTTCTAATATACTATAATTCTACCACCATTATTTAAATGTAACAGCTAGTGTAACCTCTGCTTATATTGTCATTTTTATATCCCCACAGAATTCGTTTTTTTTTTAATGTTATTCAGCTCTATTCAAAAAGGTGTGGTTATTGTAAAAGGGCTGGTTATGGGCGGGACCAATAACAGACCGTCAGCTTTGTTCTGCTCCGCTCTGCAGCCTGTGACCTCGAGGCAGCCCTCAGGGGCGGGGTTATTTAAATGAGTAGGCTGTCTCTCCACAGTCTTTCTCCCTCCTCTGGTCTCTACTGTGCAGACTCGGGTATAAGGATCGCCAACATGGCGGAAGATTTTGGCTTCATTTTCACTGAATGAATGGGAACGGCGACACGGCGTCCATCTTTTTTTACAGTCTCTGGTTGTTTCCAATCAAAACCACTCAAACTGATGCCAATTTGACAGTGATAGTTTTTCCATCAACCTTGAAATATTTAATTTCAAGGTAACCAAACAATTCAACATTCACTCAATATTATAAGCGAATATCTATCAGGGAAGTCTTAAAATTTGTCTGGCAAATGTATTCACTAAAATGTGTGTCCACATACATTTGGACATATAGTATATATTTAAGCAGGAGATCATTCATCGTCTCTCTGTCACCCTGAATGAGGATAGAGACCGGATGCAATCGCAGGTAAACTTTAAGCCACAAAGCAAAAACAGAGTCGAGTAACTGGCAATACTCAGTTGAGAAAGCAAACAGGAATATCACAGGAGTGATTAAAAGACGTGGTCGAAATAACAAGCAGAGATCTGTAGCAAACAATTAAAATAGAGATATAGATAACGCTCAGAACTTGTATATGGTTATATATGGCAACTAACCCTCCGCAAAGAGTGTACAGTGCGAGTCTCTTAAATACAGTGTGAAATGAAAATCAGCTTGAGCGGGCAGGCCGGTGATCAGAGCTGCGATTGCAAGGGAGGAACCTCTGGGCTGACTATGGCTGTGTCTCAATTCAGGGGCTGCATCCTTCGAAGGACTCATTTAAAGGCTGATTACGTCACCGCGGTGCGACTAGGCTGTCCAATTCCAAAGACTCCTTTGAATGCGGCTGACAAATGCAGCCTACTTTTCCTCCGAAACGAGGGATTCACCGGGTGTATCCTTCACAGCCTACAGCTACAGGCCGCACAGCTCCAGAGGCCGTCCCGTCCCATCAGCCTCCCATGACGCGCTCCGTGACTCTCGCGGCCCGCGGCCCAGATGCCGCGCTCCGGGAAGCCCGCGGCCGAGATGCCGCGCTCCGGGAAGCCCGCGGCCGAGATGCCGCGCTCCGGGAAGCCCGCGGCCGAGACGCCGCGCTCCGGGAAGCCCGCGGCCGAGACGCCGCGCTCCGGGACTGCTGCGGTGCTTGAGCCGCTCTCCAGGATTACAAATCCAGTCCGGGTTTTTGCGGCAACCGCACACTCAAGCCCTGCAACTGCAGCACCAGCACCTCAGGCTGAGGAGCTGGCTTTCATGGCGTCGGCAGAGCTGGATTCCGCCGCTGCAATCCAGCCTCTCTCCGGGACTATCTCCACGGCCGTTCAGCCGCGCTCTGGGACTCTCTCCCCGCTGGACTTTATCGGCGGCCCCGCGCTTTCCGCGCTTGACTCTACCGGCGAGGCTGCAGATCCAGTCCGGGTTTTCGTTTCACCCGCGGCTTTGGGTCTCACAGCTGCAGAGCTGGATCTTCACACGCCCATCTCCGAGGTCTCTTCGGCTGCTGAGCCACGCCCCCGGACTCCTGCCGTCTCAGACTCTGCACATGTTGACGTGTGTGCTGCTCAAGCCTCCGTGTCTGCTGAAGCAGTTCAAGCCTCCGTGTCTGCTCCAGCTGTTCAAGCCTCCGTGTCTGCTGAAGCTGCTCAAGCCTCCGTGTCTGCTGAAGCTGCTCAAGCCTCCGTGTCTGCTGAAGCTGCTCAAGCCTCCGTGTCTGCTCCAGCTGTTCAAGCCTCCGTGTCTGCTCCAGCTGTTCAAGCCTCCGTGTCTGCTCCAGCAGTTCAAGCCTCCGTGTCTGCTCCAGCTGTTCAAGCCTCCGTGTCTGCTCCGGCTGTTCAAGCCTCCGTGTCTGCTCCAGCTGTTCAAGCCTCCGTGTCTGCTCCAGCTATTCAAGCCTCCATGTCTGCTCCAGCTGTTCAAGCCTCCGTGTCTGTTCCAGCTGTTCAAGCCTCCGTGTCTGCTCCAGCTGTTCAAGCCTCCGCACCAGCACCAGCTCCCGCTGCCCGAGTCGCCGCGCCGCCAGCACCAGCTCCCGCTGCCTGAGTCGCCGCGCCGCCAGCACCAGCTCCCGCTGCCCGAGTCGCCGCGCCGCCAGCACCAGCTCCCGCTGCCCGAGTCGCCGCGCCGCCAGCACCAGCTCCCGCTGCCCGAGTCGCTGCGCCGCCAGCACCAGCTCCCGCTGCCCGAGTCGCCGCGCCGCCAGCACCAGCTCCCGCTGCCCGAGTCGCCACCCCACCGGTTCCTGCTCCCAGAACTTTGTTTGGCCCCAGGGCCCATTTACCCAGGCAGGCACCGAGGCCCCCGGACTTTGTCCCCAGAACTGTGCCCTCTGGCTCCTCAGTCTTTTCCCCAGACTTTTGCCAGCCCTGGGCACCCACCTATGTTTTTGGTCCCTGTGTCTCTGCCTGTTTTGGTCCCTGTCTATGTCCCTGTACCCGTGTCTGTCTCTGTCTCTATTCCTGTCCCAGTTACGGTGTTAGTTTCTGTCCCTGTTAATGTCCTCGTCCCGGTTCCCATGTCTAGTCCCGTCCAGTCTCCGTCTCCTGTCCAGTTCCCCGTCCAGTCTCCGTCTCCTGTCCAGTTCTCCGTCCAGTCTCCGTCTCCTGTCCAGTTCCCCGTCCAGTCTCCCGTTCAGTCTCCATCCCCTGTCCAGTGTCCTGTCCTGTCTCCGTCTCCTGTCCAGTCTCCGTCCACTGTCCAGTTCCCTGTTCAGTCTCAGTCCCCTGTTCAGTTTCCAAGCCCGGTCAAGTCTCCCGTCCAGTCTTTGTCCTCTGTCCTGTCTCCGTTTCAGTCCCCGGTCTTGACTCCTGTTTTCCCCGGCCTCTCCCTGCCGCCAGCCCCCGGGGTTCGTTTTTACGCGCCTCGGGAGCTGCGCGTTTAGGGGGAGGCTTCTGTCATGTCTTAGCCCTGTCTCATGTCTCTGTGTGTTTTCCTCACGTGACCTGTACTCCTCTGTGTCTCTTGTCAGTAGATTTCCACCATGTGTTTCTCATTTGTAGCTCCGCCCCTTTCCCAGGTGTTTCTAATTATAGAGTGTTTCCTGTTTCTTTAAATAGCCCTCCTCTGCTACTTTGTCTCCGTCGGTCTTTGCACTAACCCCTGTTGTTTGTCTCTCCGTGTCTCTTTGTGATTTCAGCCTTAGCCCTAGCCCTAGTTCCTTGTTTACATCTTCTTGTTTCTTGTTCCCTTTAGTTCCCTGCTTAGTTTATTTATTCTTGTCTAGTTTAGTTTTTCCCTGTCTAGTTTAGCCTCTTGTTAGTTTTCCTTGTATATATCCCTGCCTTGCTTAGTATTGTGTTTATTCAGTCCCTCGTTTGTTTCTTTGTTTATTTACTCCCAGTTTATTTTGCTATTTATTATCTCTTGTTGGTTTACTTTATGTTCTCTGGTTTCTCTCGTTTGTTTTGGTTTTTGGTTATTTGTTTATCTAGTTTAATTTATTTAGTTCACTCCCTTGATCCTTGTATATATCTCCCTGTTTTATGTTTAAGTGTTTACTTGTTTCTCGTTTCCTGGTTTATTTATATTTATTTATTAAATTATTCATTTCTCACCCTACCTGCACTGGCGTCCGTCTCCGCGTCTCCCTGCCTGGGTATTCCTGACAGATCCATCATTCCATCATTTACTTTTTTATAATTGTGGTATTATTTAAGTCCTTTTTTATTTATTTAATTGTGTTAATATTGTATTTATTTAATTATATTGTATTTAAAATGTAATATGTAATATTGTATTTAAAATTATTGCATTTTATCCTGTATTTTATTTTTAATTAATTATTTTTTTATTAATTAAATCTTATATTGTTTGCTTGTTTTCATATTTTTTTTTATTATTATTTTTATTTTTTTTACTCCCTTTAATTTTGTATATGTTTGGGTGCACTAAAAATGTGGGTTACCCTCAATGTATTTACTGAGTGGAAATAAAGATTGATTGATTGATTGATTGATTGATTTATTGATTTATTGATTTATTGATTGATTGATTGATTGATTGATTGAATTCCACATGTGCTCCAGTATAGCTTTAATGTCTTCAATATTAAATTTACAATGTAAAAAAGTCATAAAAAGAAAGAAAACACACAGTATGAGAAGAAGTGCTGGATGGTTTTGGAAGAAGGAGCCGACGTGATGGTGCCAAAAAAGCTGTTGGGTGGAATGAAGAGTGTCCAACTTGGTGGAGAGAGAAAAACAGGCCGAGCTAATGAATCTTACCACGGTCCAGACTATTAGGTGCCGGGATCCAGCAGCTGCTAATGATGGCAGTGGGCACAGGACTCCGACAGGCTTATTACCATACTAATCATTACTGACACCTCTATGCCTTCTGCTAGCATCCAAAGTGATTCATTAGTGCATGGATCATCTGAGGTTCCAACTTCAAAAATATCTCTCCTCCTCACGCGGTTCAGCTTCAGCGCTGACATTTAAAAACACGCAGTGGATTTTCTTTGTCCTTTGGGTTTAACTGTCAGCAGCAGAAGTCTGTAGTGCAAGGGCACTGCGGGAACACTGACGCACAGCTAAATGACAGACACATCAGGCAGGTGTAAAAAGGGTTTTTCTGTAATTTTAAATTAGCTACTACAGCGGCCAGTCAGAGTCATCAGAAAGGATGACCGCTAGGTTATGAGTCAGTGGAATACGAATAACAAGCTATCCAGTTAGCATAAATCAAAGAAATGCGTGCTGAGCGTGTGTCACAGGCCACGGCGACAAAGGCCATAATTAACACTTTATGTCAGGCTAACAGCCTGCTAATACTGTTTTAATACTGGGTTTTATTCCCTTATAAACCATACAAGTTCAAAAGTTTGGACAGATCTGATCATTTAATGTTTTTATTTTTTCCCTACATTGTAGCTTGTTTCTTTTATTTATGACAGAATTTTTTTTTAAAAGCGTCGAGCGTCTTATAATTGTGTAGGTTTGCTCACAGCAACATCTGCATGTACAGATAAAATGACCTCACCTGTTCTGCAACAGTCTTTACAAACTGTTAAAACGATTTTAAAACTTGGTTAAGGGTGCCGAGTAGTCCAGTGGTCTAAAGCGCTGCCACTATGAGCGGGAGGTCGCAGGTTCGAATCCCAGCTCATGCAGCTTTACCATCAAGCTGCCGGCGCTCAGAGGGAGCAAGATTGGCCCTGGTCCCTCCGGGTGGGTAGATGGCGCTCTCCCCCCACATCACTCCTACGGTGATGTCTGCAGCACAGGGCGTCTGTGAGCTGATGTATAGGAGCCGAGTCGCTGAGCTTTCCTCCAAGCACGCTGTGATGCTGCATCAACAGCAGTCCGACTTCACATGTATTGGAGGAAGCATGTGTTAGTCTTCACCCTTCTGGTATGTTGGGGCATTACTAGTGATCATGTAGTAACTTAAACGTGTTAAAATAAATAAATAAATAAATAAATAAATGCTGTGAAGCATTTAGGTTCTCTTATCTGGGGGTTAAGCTACTAACTTGCCATTTCTGAGGCTGGTAACTCTGATAAGATTATCCTGTGCAACAGAGATAACTCTTGTTCTTCCATTCCTGGAGCGATCCTCATGAGAGCCAGTTCCATCATTACGCTTTTGATGCTCTTTGTGGCTGCATTTGAGGATACTTTCTAAGTCTTTGAAATGTTTTTGAATTTACTGACGGAACTTTACCAGAAACTAGAGGTGGGTGGATCAATCCAAATATTTTGGACTGAAAGGAAGTGAAGTATATTTTCAGCATATGTTTTTTCTTTATATTCTCTTTTATTTCTCTTCACACTCTTTCACTAATGTATGTACTTTAGGTAGACTCCGCCTATGACTGTGTATGGCTATGTATGCTTAAGTGTTTCCAGATGTGTACCACAACCTATAAAGAGGTCCCCATGACTGGGGAAGAGGGAGAGAGGGAAAATCAGAATTGGGAACACATCTCTCTCCAAGGCTGGCCTAGGAAGCCTTGATAAGATATTGCTTAGTCATTTTGTAAATTCATAAATTAGTCATAAATTGTATTACAGCTAAGGCAATGTCTGCGGTGTCTTCTTCCTCATTTTCAAGAATCTTCACCGCAAAGAGACAGCGGTAAACGACAGAAGAAAAGTCTTTTTTTTTTATTGTTTTTCCTAAGAACAATTCTATTTGAAAAAAGAAACAAAGAAACAAAGAACTAGAAAATATGTCTAGTAAGGGGAGAATTTTTATTTTATTTTTTTATTGTGGTTTCTCCTTTTCTACGCCATTTTTTCCTAATGTTAAGGCAAACTTAATGTTAGTGTTTTGTTGTTTCCAAACAAAAAAATCGCTAAAGCTTGAATATTAAGCTGCCGGTATCGGTATCGATATCGATATCGGCAATACTGCATTTATCGCCCACCTCCACCAGAAACTGCTTAACCTAACACTGCTATTATTATCTCCTGCTGAAACGAGACTGAGAATATGGTGTACTATGGTGCAGGTTTAGAATTGGAAGCTGGTACCAGATAAGTTCTGGCTCTTGCAGAGTTATTAAAGAATAAAAAGCTTATTTTTATATATAGAGAGAGAGAGTCAGGACCGAGACGCATTTAGGCGCTAAGTGGTTTCAGATCAGCACAGGCCGTCTTGTCAATCAGGACGCAGCCGAACACCAGTCTGAAAGAACAGGCCTTAATAAATCTCTGTCATTTCCCGTTGTAATTTGATGACCTTTTAATGTCAACACGTGTGAAAGGAAGTGAGGAATTGCATTCGGCGCCCCAAAAGCAATTAACCCTAATCACACGCTCTGCCTTGGCACTCGTCATCCGCAGATTAACACTCATCCTTCAATTATTAAACACACGTCAGTGTCGACACTGTTGCTCAAAATTACTGCTTAAAAGAGCTACTAGACCTGTTACTTAAACCTTCAGGCAGCGTGCAGTCTGAGCATTAGTTTGAGCGAGGAGGACACCTATAATTAATCATCAGTAATCTAATTTATTCCACCTCTGTATGTGGGTATGCTAAGCCCTATTTGAGCTAGATTAGTTTAACTAGAGGAGTTCGGCGGATGTCATTTGCAGGATTTGAGGGATTTCACTGGATAATTCATACACAGCTTCCCCAAATATCCTCAGATGACCCAGACTGAGCCATCAAAAAACAGACATTCACCTCATCTTCTAAAGAAACGATGGCGGAATAGTCAAACTAAAGTTTTTGTTTACTTGAACTGCATGATGGATCCAACACCAAATTTTACTGTGGGGAGCAGTAAAGTGTTTGTCTTGGAATGCTGTGTTCTTTTTCCTCCATGTATAAATACCCCCCCTCCAAATAACTCAATTTTAGTTTCATCAGTCCATACACAGCACCTTATTCCAAAATGAAGCTGGATTGTACAAATCTGGTTTAGCTTTAGCATACCTCAAGCGACTGTTTGTGGCGTGTGGCTCAGAAAAGGCTTCTTCTGCATTAATTACTCTCCCATACAGCTTCTCCTTGTGTAAAGTGTGATGAATAGTGAATAGTGAACGATGCACAGTGACACCATCTGCAGCAAGATGATGATGTAGATATTTGGAGCTGGTCTGTGGCTCTGTTAACTATGACTGTTCTCACCATCCTTCTCCTCTGATTATCTGAGATGTTTCTTGTTCTGCCACTTCGGGTCTTAACTAGAACTGAGCCTGTGATCTTCCATTTCCTCACTATGATCCTCACAGTGGAAACTGACAGCTGAAATCTCTGAGATATCTTTTTGTATCCTTCCTCTAAACCATGATATTGAACAATATTTGTTGTCAGGTCATTTAAAAGTAGTTTTGAGGCTCCAGTGTTGCCACTCTTCAGAGAAGATGCAACAGAGGAGAAAAACTTGAAATTGGCCGCCTTAGCTCTACTTAACTCACCTTAACTTGGATAATTGGATTCACCTGTGTATGTAGGTCAATTTTATATTCCAATAAACATAAAACTAAGCCAAGAGCTGGAGGAGTTTTCCGACCAATGCTTAGGGCTTTTTTTTTACAGCTAGCTTATGAAAGCAATGGAAATCCATTTAAATCCAAAGCATGCAATGAAGATGCAAGATGGATGCATGTTCTTGTTTAAAAAAGTTTAGGATGTATCAGTTGAATCATCTTTAAAAGCAAATACATGAGCCTAGATACAACTATATAATGTAGTGCCATACCTAGCTTTAGTTTGAGTCTTTATTTACTGATATTGTTTGGTTTGAAACATCATATAAATATGTTTGTTTGAAGCACTAAAGGTAAATAATATTGATTGGGGAAGGAGATCTCACTTTTTTAGTGTTTTTCTCAATGGATTTCTTATAGATTTAGCTTTACTGCACTGGGATGTCATTCTATTTTTAGAAAGAGTAAGTTCCACCTCTTCTAACCATCTATGGATTATGTTTATGTGTGAAAGGATTCCTGAGTAATTAAGCTGAGAACATAAGGTGCGATTTTGGACGGAAAATCCGTCCACAGGGTAGTAAGGGTTAAGCTGCTTTGGTTTTAATGAAATTAACAATGAGACAGCGCAAAAAATAGAAATGTTTTTTGTAGGCAGATGATATTGACCTTTTATCCCTCCTTGTCGTTTCTGACAGATTTTCACTTGTTTTGCTGTTAGCAAGGGTCAGCTTTACTATTACTACCATGGTGCGGTACATTGGCTCCACAGGTAGTCCAAATCTTACTTTAGGAGAGCTGGACAAGGCCGTAGAAGGTCTTTTGTGCCAAAAGGAACAGGAGGACCACTGCCAGAATCCTACAAAATGAACTCCAGGAGGACACTGATGTGACCAAACAATCAGAAACATGCATCATAAGGGAGGGGGGGGGGGTGTGGGGGTGACATCCTGTAGTGGGCTCTGTGCTCACTGCCCAGATCCATAGAGATCGATTAGCATTTGCATGGAACACAGGAATTGGCAGATCTGCCACTTGTACCCTGTGCTTTTCATAGATGAGAGCAGGTTCACACTGAACACAGGTGACAGATGTGACAGTTGTGGAGACACCATGGAGAATGATATGCCACCTGCAACATTATTGAGCATGACCAGTTAGGTGGTGGGTCAGTGGTGGTCTGGGGAGGCATATCCATGGAGGAACACGCAGACCTCTACAGGCCAGATGACATTACCCTGACTGCTGTTAGGTACAGGAATGAAAACCTTAGACCAATCGTCAGACCTTACACGCTGGTGCAGTTAGTCCTGGGTTCCTCCTGAAGGAATTAATACAATATTCTCTGTGTTTGCAATTGTAACAACGAGAAAAGTAAAAGTAGACCTTGCAAGTCTTAAAATGTGAAAAAAGCATGTAATAATTCTCAAGAACTGTGATTTGTAAAGAAATACTTGGCATGAAAACAAGCATACGTTTAAGAAAGATTTGTGGCATCCGTTTTCCTTTAATAGATTGCTGAGAGAGCAGAAATTAGTCACATAGCCAACAAACAAATTGTCATGGTGTGCACATAACGCGGCCATGTACAGATACTGTAAAATTGTTTATTAAAAATAAACAAAGGTATAACGTTGGTCAATACAAAAAAAATAGGTAATTACAGTTAACAGGAACCACGTAGACAAAACCATACCATAACCAAGAAACGCTTTGTAATGAGGTAGAATCAACAGTACGTGGCACAGGTGTGTTTTGGTGTGCTCTTATATAGTGCCAGTGATTAGTATTTAGGACTTCCTGGAGGAAACAGGTGAGGTGTCATGTGATCAGGTGTGTGTGTGATGTCAGCGGGTGGTGTGTTCTGGGTAGTGTAGTTGTTAGACTAACAGAGACTAACGGAAGTAACAGAGGAGCTTACAGCAACAGACGTGACACAAATACGGCAACCACATGTTTATTTTGTTGATGTTTTTTTTACCTCTTTGACAGTTTGGTTTGTGGAGATTATTAACTGCTTCAGCCACATTATTGGCAGAACCATTAAACACATTCTTCCTTCCTCCCAAACAAGAACTCATAGTCTCCAAAAATTTTGCTTCTTTGCGATGCGTTCCTCCATTTTTTCCCTCTGGATCAATGAGGATTCCCACATATAATTTGCTTAATTTGCTTAAACCGTTGATTTGCTTAAACCTTTTTTTGGGTAAATATGGGTGGTACGAAAGCGGAATACGAGGCTGGGTTACTGCGAACATTTATAAGCAGGTCGTGATTTTTAAAGAGAAAACCACTATTTTAAATCTGAAATTGTATATCTGAAATTTTACGCAATTTCCTGTTTTTTTGTGCATGCGCACACTTTCACTCAAGAAGCTGCTCAGAGTTTAATAAATGAGGCCTAGGTGTGGTGTGAGGTTCTTTTCAGTCAGTGGCGCTCCTGTGTTTTCTGTTGCCAAGATAGCAATAAGCCAGAAATTTACCTGAATTCCCAGACCATCACACCCATCGATTTAACTTTATTCACACGAACTGTAGCTATTTAAACAACGCAGGCAGAAAGTGTGAAAATAGACTGTTGCCCTCTAATTAGGAACATTCCCCAATGTTGTCAGGCATGCAAACGAGCATGTGGGGCAATCCAAATTACTCACTACTGCTTTTTTAAGTTACTGCAGAGGATTGACTGCAAATGAAGTGAATGAGTCAGCAGGTGATTTAGATTTTAATTAGGATTTTAATTAATCAATTATTTGTAGCACTTTTATCATTTATAGCACCTTAGTTGGGCCTCTGTAAACTAACCTCATATAATTAAAGAGGTGAACAAATAGATTGCTAGGAACTGAGTATTTCTAAAGAGGTCTACCTGGAACATTTTAGGAACTGAAATATAATTAAAGATCTATGAGGTCCATGTCAACCATCCTCCTTAAGTTTTTTTTATAAGATTTTAACGCTCCAAAAGTGGGTCTATACCAATGTGAAACCTACTGTTCATCAATAACAAACTCACTCCAAATCTAACGGCTCAGGCGTAAAGCATAAAATAGGCAACAAAATCAATAAAAGAGCAAGATGAACCCATTTCACCATAAGAGTGCTGTAAAGACTGCTGTGATAATGGATGAGATGGATGGTTTTAAAATGGAAAAATAGGACTAAAGTAAAAATATATGTGAGTCCTTTCAAAATAATACATTTCCTAAATATATCTTGGATGTGTCATATGGTTCTTGGTTTATTTGCTGCATGATGTTGAGCTTATATAGGAGATCTTTAGACTTGGGGGGGGGGGGGGGGGGGGGTATCCATTTTAGTGTTCTGTAGGCTAATTGTTTCCAACCCTGATCATGGAGGATCCTCTGCTCTGCATATATTAAAGTTTATTCCAGCGGTGGAAAAATGTCATTAAGTTGCAAGTAACTGTAACGCCACAGACGGGAGTCAGACGCTCGAGGAAAAAAACAAAATGAGGCTTTATTGACAAATAGTCAAATAGCATGCGTGGGTCAAAACCAGAAAGACAACCAACCAAAACATCAGAGCCAAATCACAAACCAAAAACGAAACCATGAGACAGAAGCTCAATAAAGTTCAATAAACCAGGAAACACAATACAAACAGAACAAAAGGATAAGGCAGAAACGTAGTCTAAGAGAAAACAAGGGTCATACACAGGAAATACAGACAGAAGATTAACACTCAGTAATTCACTGGTGAAACAGGAAAAAATACCTCGCGAGAAACAAGACAAACAGACAGGTATTTATATCTAACTAAATTACTAACACCTGAACACAATCTAAAATTCCAGTGACGTAGAACGCCCAAGTGAGCCATGGTTGGCTGAGTCCGAACACGTGGTGTTGTCAGGTGCATGCTGGGAGGTGTAGTTCCGGGGATTTTCCATAGACGGGAACGACTTAGTTAGAGTTAGAGATGGGAACTACAGAGTCTGTGGTAGGCGTGACAGTAACAAATACCATAAGTCGCAAGTCTTACCCTCAAGTCTCTGTCAGGCAAGTCTCTGTCAGGTCCCAAGTTTTAAAAGGTTAATTTCGTCATTTTTCCATTTGTTTTAAAATGTAAAGATGTGGCTACTAGTATGAATGAATGCCATGTGACCTGTGCCATGTGACTTTTGCAGAATTGGACCTCACCACACAAAACCTTCCTTTTCGAGTCCAAGGCCGTTTCTCAGTATGGACTCAATATGCTCAATATGTACACAAGTTTGGACTCCCGTACACCCATGGGACTTTTATACTGTAATTGGAACAGCTGCGAGAGGTCCCGGGTTCATATCCCGGACGAGCCCCCAATTTATGTTACGACCCAGTTCGTTCCAGGATCGCAACATAAAGAAAGGGAGGACAACAAACTAGTAGCAAAAATAAAATACTTTATTTATTTATCATAAATAGAAAAAAGATCCAAATGTCTAGGGGAGAAGTATTAAAAAGAAGAACTGGTCAGCTGTTTAAACATGGGAATCCAGGACTCCTAGAAGAGAGACAAAAGCAGAAACAATTTTGTGAGGCATGGTGGTGAAGGGGAAAATAAGAGAGCGAGAGCTCAACTCCAGAGAGCCTAAGTACTCTCACTAATTATTATCAGTTGCAACCAATTAAGACTCACACCACGCTAACCTCCCTTGGTCCAACCTCTGGGACAAACCATCCTTAGAGCCGGTGGGGGGGTTGTCACACGTACTTGAAGACGTCACCCTCTCAGGGGAATGGAAAGCTTTGTTCCGAATACGTAGGAGAATATTTTCACATAGCCGCTTTTTAACAAATAAACCACATATCTGAAGTGTAAACCACTACACTCTTACATAAAATAACTTCAAACATACAGGTATGTACTGTCTCCTTCGCAGATACAGCTGCGAGGTGCATTGTGGGTTATTGGGCTGTAAGAAGTCCACAAAAGTCACCTTCCATGCATCCTCCATAATGTGGGAGGAGCAAGAACACATCTGGGTATTTTTAGTGAACTTGGCTAACTGTGAACTTTTAAATAAAACAGTTCTTGGGCTGTGCAGACAGGAACAGCACAAGAACAGATTGAAAAACGGTCCAAGTCAGTGAGGAGGGATGGCAGGGAGCAGATAAACTGCAGGTTTAAGTTCATTTTTGCGCTCTACTCACATCAAATAAATGAAATCAAGCATTGAAGCATCGCTTAAAGTATCTTCACAAACTAGCTGTTTTCCGGCTGAAGGATACAAGCTGTGCAAGACGAGGAAGGTAATGCTTGGACGCATTGCACGCTGAACTCGGAACTGGAAGTGTTCCAGAGCACATGCAGTGATCTCCAGTACAGAATCAGTACAGCCTTTTTTTTTTAATGCAGTTCCGTCTGAGAACCCAAAGATCACCAGCATTCAATACTTGATGTCTGTTGCATGTACATGGGGATCTATCCAGATTTGCTGAATCTTTTGATGATATTATATAGTTTTATTTATTTATTTATTTATTTATTTATTTATTTAGGTTTTTTCACTTCAGAAAGACTCTGCCTCTCTAACTGGCTCTTTTTATTGCCAGTCATGTTAGATAGTAGCAAATTGCTTCAATGGCAGCTTCATTTTCTAGCCATTTGTTGCCCCATCACAATTTTTTTTTCCTGATTTGTTGCTGCCATCAAGCTGTAAATGAGTTCCAGTTTTTTTTAGTTCATTTTGAACCAATTTCTATAACTCTAAATCTCTTATTTTGTCCAGATTTAACAAAGAGCTTGCAAAGCCAAATACTACACAACATGCTGAATGTCTTACACTTCTGGACAAAGTGCACCCAATTTAACCAAAGCTCTGTAAACTCTTGCTAGAGTGGTGTTTTTGAATCTAAGCTCTACACACACACACACACACACACAGCAAATTAACAGTTTATAAAAGGAAAATCAGTTAAGAAGTGCTGAGCACCTCTACAACAGCTTTAAGACAGTTGGAGAAAAAGTTGGCATCAAAGCAAAAGATGGTACTTTTTAGACTATAAAAAGTATAAACATATTTTGGTTAGTTTAACACGTTTTTTGTTTATCTCATAATTAGATGATATTACTTCATAGTTATAATGTCTACAATATTAATTATAAATAGAAAATAAAAAAAGAAATAAATAAAAAGCTATGTTTCAGTGTATCCATTTTTATTTTTATTTTTTTGTACCTACTACTAGAGTTGGGACGATCGATCGGCTGTGTATCTGTATTGGCCGATATCGTCGATTGGCCGATATTCCTCTGATTTTAGCCGATCTGATTCAGCAGTTTAGGGTTAAGCAGTTAGGTTAGACTGTTGAAGGCTAATGAAGACTATTAAAAGCTATTAGAAGTTATTGAAAGGGTTATTGGGGGCAGAAATCTTTTTTCCATGCTGTATTGTTTATTAACATAATTAAAACAGATTTCGTTCTTTCCAACTATTTGTGAATTTAGTTAAAAGCTCTGTTTTATTGCTGTTACGTTACTTCCTAAAAATATGGAGTTTGAATCAGGTCCAGGCTCTTAATTACAGTTTCTGAGGGCGGGCAGAGTCAGGCTGGATTTTTTTGCCCAATCTAAGCTCTAGCTGGAGCGTTAGATTAATGTTACTGTTAATTAAAATATTGTATTATTATCTATATATTAACAGTAAGTGAGCTATTTTAAGCAGTAAGCTGACAAAACAGGCTGAGGCGGCTGATGTTGGGACACACATTCCTGCGGTATTGACATATAAATATAAAAATTCTGGTGTCTTATAAATATTTACACATTTCTTATGATGAAAAGCATTTATTTTGGTCAGTAATACTTTAATGTTTATTTACTATCAGTGTAAATTACCAGTGTTTGCTTAGCTGTAAATGTAATTAGGGGAATCTGTACCAGGTTTGCCTGGCACCTGTATGGCATTAATGTGGCATTTGACACATTTCCCCCACTAAATACTAGGTACATAGGGGCACTTAGTACTCCAGAGGGCTAAGGCACTGCCACTATGCTGGTTTGAATCCCGGCCATGCAGCTTGCCATCCTGAAAGAGCAAAACTGGTTGTTGCTCACTCTGGGAGGATAGATGGAGCTGTTCCCTCCCACATCACTCCGAAGGATGATGGCGATCAGCACAAGGCGTCTGTGAGCTGATGTATCAGAACTCAGTCGCTGTACTTTCCTCCGAGCACAGGTGATGCTACTTGGCAATGCTGCACCTAATAAATACTTGGTACACAGAGTAATCAGACCTTATTCAATAAGACACATTTGGTTACTAGAGTGCCAAACCATAATTTAAATTCAATTTAATCTAAATATTTTACTTGAACAGGTTATTATTTAAGTACTAAGTTTACTGCTGCTTTTTTCCATATACCAAGGACAAAGTAAGGTCACACTAAGGGTCATGTGAATGCCTCTGAATATGAAGAACTTTAAAATATATATGAGCTGTGCACCGCAGTTAATATCCGAGCTTCTGAGGTGTGTTAGAACCTGATAATCGAGAGGGAAATTTGAGTAGCCTGAAGGTTTATAGGAGGATGGGTTCTTTAATGAAAGTTTTCTCCTCAGATTTACACTCACTGTCCCTGTGTCTGGTCCCATCCAGCTCTATCAAACTCAAAAATGACACAACTGAGGGGCATAAACCTAATCTTATATACAGATCAATTTCAGCAAACCCTGGAACAGCTGATACCATCTTTCAAAAGAATCCTAAACACTTGCCCAGGGGAGGAAGGTCAAAGCAGAGGCCAGAGACTCATATCTAATGGAAAGTTTCCCTGCATTTTAACTTTTAAATCTAAAAATAGCAGTGAATTATGAGTGAAGCGGCTGAATATCATGGAGAATAACATGCACTGTGTATTTTCTTTTGGTTAAATACATTGTTTTTCAACTACCTCTAACTGTTTTACATAAAAGTCTAGGCCAGTGTCTTAACCAAGGTTCATGTGTTTATTATCCTGTATTTTGAGTGCATCCAGTTAGCTTTGGTGTCTCACTGCAGTTCAGTGACAGAAAACACTAAAGAACTTTACTATTACTACTGATGCA
This sequence comes from Astyanax mexicanus, assembly GCF_023375975.1. Classification (NCBI taxonomy): domain Eukaryota; kingdom Metazoa; phylum Chordata; class Actinopteri; order Characiformes; family Acestrorhamphidae; genus Astyanax; species Astyanax mexicanus. Next base: position 40,676,360 of record NC_064421.1, read on the forward strand.
GCTGAGATTTTCTAATTACAGTTAAAAGCATGGAGCATGTTTGATTTGTTGATTTGCTAAATAGGTACTAGTTATCATTTTTTTCACACTATAAGGTGCTAAATCCTTTGATTTTCACTGATGTGCAGCGTTATACAGGAGTTTCAATGAAGTTTTATAAGCACATACAGTCATATGAAAAAGTTTGGGCACCCCTATTAATCTTAATCATTTTTAGTTCTAAATATTTGGGTGTTTGCAACAGCCATTTCAGTTTGATATATCTAATAACTGATGGACACAGTAATATTTCAGGATTGAAATGAGGTTTATTGTACTAACAGAAAATGTGCAATATGCATTAAACCAAAATTTGACCGGTGCAAAAGTATGGGCACCCTTATCATTTTATTGATTTGAATACTCCTACTTTTTTACTGACTTACTGAAGCACACAATTGGTTTGGTAACCTCATTGAGCTTTGAACTTCATAGCCAGGGGTATCCAATCATGAGAAAAGGTCGCCACAAACAGAGTCGCCTAAGGTGTGCTTTTGCTTTTACACACCTCAGGCGACTCTGTTTGTGGCGTGCTTGCAGAAATGGCATTTTTCGCATCACTCTCCCATACAGCTTCTCCTTGTGCAAAGTGCACTGTATTGTTGACCGATGCACAGTGACACCATCTGCAGCAAGATGATGCTGCAGGTCTTTGGAGGTGGTCTGTGGATTGTCCTTGACTGTTCTCACCATTCTTCTTCTCTGCTTTTCTGATATTTTTCTTAGCCTGCCACTTCTGGGCTTAACAAGAACTGTCCCTGTGGTCTTCCATTTCCTTACTATGTTCCTCACAGTGGAAACTGACAGGTTAAATCTCGGAGACAACTTTTTGTACCCTTCCCCTGAACAACTATGTTGAACAATCTTTGTTTTTAGATCATTTGAGAGTTGTTTTGATGAGTCCATGATGCCACTCTTCAGAGGAGATTCAAATAGGAGAACAACTTGCAATTGGCCACCTTAAATACCTTTTCTCATGATTGGATACACCTGGCTATGAAGTTCAAAGCTCAATGAGGTTACCAAACCAATTTTGTGCTTCAGTAAGTCAGTAAAAAGTAGTTAGGAGTATTCAAATCAGTGAAATGATAAGGGTGCCCATACTTTTGCACCAGTCAAATTTTGGTTTAATGCATATTGCACATTTTCTGTTAGTACAATAAACCTCATTTCAATCCTGAAATATTACTGTGTTCATCAGTTATTAGATATATCAGAAAATTAAGCATTAAGCAATACTACACCAGAGTGGTAGTTGGCAATGCTTTTTGTCCCTTGGGGGCTGCCTTAGTTTTGAGGTAGGGTTGTTTTGGGAGTAGAGAGAGCGCACCTTCGAGCGAGGGTTTTGAGAGTTCTGATCAGGTGAAGTAAAAAGTGGAATATTTTGCACTATTTTTGTCTCGTTTGTTTCTCTTTAATTCCTCCAAGTAACACTAGTACTTGTATGTTTTATAACTGTAGTATTTTCATTTCTTTTTCTTGTGCGCACCATCTGTATTCTCATCTTTTCTCGCTTTATTCTCCCACTTCTCACCGCCTGCTTCGCCTGTGTGGCTCTGTGCACAGATCTGATTGGAGAGCATTTGGTGATCTTACAGCACACGTGATTGGTCTGTAAGTTTACTGTGCTGTAAAGCACATAAACCATAAAGACAATAAACGTTCCACCGCTTTAAATGAACACTGTCAGAATTAAATCATTCTCAGTAGTTTATCAGTTTGAGGACCCGGACCGCCTATTAGTGACCTTTGACCTAAATGCTTTAAAGAGTATTTTGGTTTGTTTAACACTTTTAAATGTATGACATGATTCCTCATGTGTTCCCTCATAGTTTGGATGACTTCAGTATTTATTTACAGGGTAGGAAATAAATAAAATCACTGAATGAGAGGATGTGTCCAAACTTTGGACTGGTACTGTATTATTTCACTGTATTTTTAAATGGAAGGCTACGGATGTTGTCAGAAAATAAATCATCCAGTAGTTCTAGTAGTCTCTATGGCAACACTGCCTGTTTGATGTTATCTAAAGACACAGATGGCGCTGCTCTGACAATACAATCAGCTCGTCATTCTGACCCGATGCCAAGCCATTCGGCATCAGGGGAAACTCTGAGTAAAATGAGGCACTTAAGAAGCCATTTAATCAAACAGAACAAGGAGCTAATGCGGCTCTTCAGCTCCTCGAGTGAAGTATGGACTTGAAAAAATGGACTTGAAGTGTAATAAAACATGATAACAAGGACAAACTACCAATGAAGTGTGGAGCTGCTTTGAGTTTGTTAATGGTGTAAAAAAAATAGTGTTTTTTTTTGCCTGGGCAGCACTATGCCCCTATCACTAATGTTGGGAGCATCGTCTTAAAGCATTGAATACTGGAATTCCAGGGGGGATCAGAGGTGAACTATTCAACAATTGTTTACTTTTTTAATTGTTTTTTTATTACTTTTTTTATTTATTAAAAAAAGTCGCTAGAGGGTCTAAAACAGGGGTCTCTAATAGGCGGACCGCGGTCCGGATCTGGACCCAGACGTTGTCCAATCGGACCCAAACCGATAAACTACTGAGAAGTATTTAATTCTGACAGTGTTCATTTAAAGCGGCGGAACGTTTACTGTCTTTATGGTTTACGTGCTTTACAGCGCAGTAAACTTACTGACCAATCACGTGTGCTGTAAAAAAAACGCTCTACTTTGCCAATCAGATCTGTGCAGATGCGAGAGCGTGGAGCCACACAGGCAAAGCAGACGGTGAGAAGCTGCAGTCGGAGAATAAAAGATGAGAATACAGATGGTGCGCACCAGAAAAATAAATTAAGATACTACCTTTATAAAAAAAAAAAAGTAATAGTAAAAGTAATAAAGCCTGATACAGTAATAATATTAAATTAAATAAAACTGCTGTTTTGTTGGGCTAATTCTAAAGATCGATTTGGGTTTTATATGAATCGATATCGGATCATTCAAATAAAGATTGATTTAAATAGAAGAATATTTTTTTAAACACACCCCTTATTGCAATCATTGCAATTTAAAACGAATACATTTGTATTACACCACACACAGATGAACTCACACTGCTGTTCACACACTGAACAGCTGAATTAAGATTTGTGAGTGGATTGTTTGCAGGCGTGTGCGCAGCTGAACACTGGTGGAATCGCGGCGCTGATGAATTTTGGCTTGTTTGTTTGAGCAGAATCCCTGGTTTCAGCTGAACGTGAACACGGAGCTCCTCAGAGGAGCCGAGTTCAGAACTGTCTTAATTAAAGCAGCAGAACGGGTTCATCTTCAGCCGAGCTCCAGTCCTGCCGCAGCTCACCCGTGACAGATTGCCTGTGCTGCAGCTCAGAGGAATACAAAGACGGAGGAGAAGCCTTTGAAATTCATGATTTTCTTCTTTGAGTTTCTTTTCTTGTCCTTCTTCTCCTCCTTCTATTCAGCTCTTTTCCTTCCTAAAGTTTTTTCAGCAGAAGAGAGAGCGTGTTCTACTGTTATTTTTATGATACGAGTCGTAATTTCTCTTATTAATGTAATTAGAGAGCAGAGGCGTTTAATTGAATGTCCATCATTCTGTGACAGGTTTTAACACCTTTCTGCTGTTTTATGCAATTCTTTTTACCTGCTCTTCTCTATTAACCCATTTTTTTTCTAACAATTTGACATAACTTGCAAGCATATAAGAATTTATATTGCACATCTGTCATGTTTATATGCTTATGAGCTGCTGTACTCACTTGAGAAAAAACACAGTGTATCCAACAAGAAAGCGGGCATTTCATTAGGAGAAATATATTTGAAGTCACGGGCCACACTCTGTAATAAAACAAATAATGAAATATACCACTTTAAATAATACATTTTTCTGATGACTTTCATTTACACACTATTTTACTTGACTTACTATCTTTATCTTTAACAGTGTTGTGTAAACTAAGATTTTTCAAATTGATGTTTTATTTCATGATGTCTCTTAATATTAAACTCCTTAATTACGGCAACTTTTAGACTCTTTGGCCCTTTTTTATGCGCTACAACTGCGCACCCTCTCCGCTTTTAGTCTCTTTTGCCCGTTTTTCTGCGCTGGAACTGTGCACTCTCTCCACTTTTAGACTCTTTGGCCCGTTTTTCTGCACTAAAACTGAGAACTCTCTCCACCTTTAGACCCTTTGGACTGTTTTTCTGCGCTACAACTGCGCACTCTCTCCGCTTTTAGACTCTTTGGCCTGTTTTCCTGCGCTACAACTGAGAACTCTCTCCGCCTTTAGACTCTTTGCCCTGTTTTTCTGCGCTACAACTGCTCACTCTCTCCGCTTTTAGACTCTTTGGCCCGTTTTTCTGCGCTACAACTGCGCACTCTCTCCACTTTTAGACTCTTTGGCCCGTTTTTCTGCGCTGCAACTGAGAACTCTCTCCGCCTTTAGACTCTTTGGCCTGTTTTTCTGCGCTACAACTGCTCACTTTCGCCGTTTTTAGACTTTTTGGCCCGTTTCTGACACCTAGCGTTCAAACTTTGAATCTCACATTATAAAAACCTGCTTAACAGTGGGCCAACTTTAATTCTGTTTCTAAAATACCTTGCGGGCCGCTCCAAAAAAGGAAACGGGCCGCAAATGGACACCCCTGCATTAGACTTTGCCACTATAAATGATTATGCCTTCAATATTAGAATAATTTTTCCAATTATATTGTAATATTAATGTAAAAAAAAGATTTTTACTTTATTTTATTTCTAATTCTTATCCTTTATTTAAAAGGGCAATTGCAAATATGAATGCTGCTGAAGCTAAGCTAGCTTAATACTTACAATGTAATTTTAAAAGGCAGCATATAGAGGAAGGTAGATGGAAATGTGAGGTATTTTGACTATTACAGTTTTTCCCAAATGTTTAAACGCATTTCTAGGAACTTGGATCAGTTTCTCAAAACTCTAAACACAAACTGAAAATGATGAACTGCTTTATATATATATTATATTATATATATATATATATATATACAGGGTTTCCCCCAGGATTTCCTTGAAGGTGCGGTGGCAGGACCCCCCGGTTGGGAACCGATAATTTATATCACGTTAATGATATCACGATATAACACAATTACACATGTTTCCAGTTATTTTCTTTATTTCCAACTGTCACTGAAAAATGCCCACTTAAAACAAAAAGTTGCAAAAAGTAGGTTTCTTTAAAATAAATCCTTATTGTTCTTTTTTCAGATACGGTAAACGTAAAAGTGTGCAACACAAAATGTTAAATTATACATAACAGAGGAGAAAGGGCACAACAGAATATATATGTATTATTTATTCGCTCTTATCTGTATTAGGTATTTTAAATGTGAGAATGAGTAAATAAAATAAAAAATATTATTGAATTTAATTAAAAATTGTGCTTATTAAAACAGACAAATAATATCTTTAATCTTTAATTTAATTACAATAAAATGTTTACTGGACCGTGAAAACAAATGCATCACAGAGCTGTTCTAGGGTGCCTCTATTCTAGGGCCCTACATCCTTGCTTTATGACAGCTCCAGAAACAGAAACATAGCGTGATTTTCACTCCACCAGGTGAGTGAGCCTGAGTGGACACCTGCGTAAGTTGAAGCTGTTTAATCACTGTTTAATTCATCTCTCTCTCTCGCGCGCGCATTCCCACTAAACATTAGACGTCTTATGGACGTGCAGATCATGTCTATATTGCGTCGGTCGGTCCAAGACCAATTCTGTACGTCTACACGACGTGCAAACTAGGTCCACTATTTGGACGTCTAACTATGACCCCACTTGGACGCCAATATGCAGTTAAACATTTGAACGTCGGACTAGGTCACTTTTTTGGACGTCATGGGGACGTCTAATACAGGTGCAGGAAATTAACGTTATTTAAGAATATATTTATTTTTAAATGTATGTCAAAATTGTTGTTATCAATATTGTTAATCACTATGAATATAGATTATTTATGATTAAGCATCATTTATTTCTAATTATTTATTTGAGTATTATATTTGTATCTATTTAATTAATTAATTAATGTAGGTATTTATTTACGTATGTTTTTATTTTTATTTGGAAATGCAATTTATGTGGAAAATTGTTAAGTTGATTTCAACCAGTCAATGCCACTCTGATTTGCTGAGACCGCATGTCATCATAAACTCCACTCTGATATGCCGAGGCAAAACACGCTCAACATTTTTTGGCTGCTGCAGTAGCTCAGCTCAGCTCAGCTCGTTCAGTTCAGCTCGCTCAGCTCAGCTCTGCTCCGGACCGGACTCAGCTGCCACTAAGCTATAAGGTAAGACAATATGTATAAGTTAATGTATTTGTAGTGTTAGTTGTTTTAGCTCTGTGGTCTTAAATCATCTGAACCTGCTGGTGATGCCTCTCTTCCCAGGCAGTTAGCTAACTAGCTAGCTAGCTAACGATAGCTAAACAGTGGCCATAGTTAAAATGGAATTGGAATTACTTTTGAGAACGACCGTATTGCCAATAATATTTACTGTAACCGAAGCTTTAACGTAGAAGCATTGTCCGGTCATTAAGTCAATGCACTAACCAGAGCTAGGCTGATAAGCCAATCTAAGCTAAATCAAAGAACCGTCTTTGGCTAAATTCGCTAAGCTAGCGTTAAGTTATATAAGTTTGTGGCACCCACAATTAACCTAGGCAACTGGGGGCAATATCAAGTGCATTTTGAACAGCCTGAAGAAGTAAGTTTATGTTAATATTACATAAATAAGGCAATTTAAAATAGTTTGTTGTGGGAAAACATTTATTAAAATAGCTTAATATCATGTGTGAGAATTAAAACGGCAGGATAATTCTCCTCAGGTGTTAAATGTGTATTCCCGCCTTTAGCTTAGCGTTATCTTAGCGTTATCTTAGCGTTAGCTAAGCCATAGCATGAAGAAGTAAGTTTATGTTAATATTACATAAATAAGGCAATTTAAAATAGTTTGTTGTGGGAAAAAAAAATATTAAAATAGCTTAATATGATGTGTGAGAATTAAAACGGCGATAATTCTTGTCAGGTGTTAAATGTGTATTCCCGCCTTTAGCTTAGCGTTAGCTTATCGTTATCTTAGCGTTAGCTAAGCCATAGCATGAAGAAGTAAGTTTATGTTAATATTACATAAATAAGGCAATTTAAAATAGTTTGTTGTGGGAATAAAATTATTAAAATAGCTTAATATGCTGTGTGAGAATTAAAACGGCGATAATTCTCGTCAGGTGTTAAATGTGTATTCCCGCCTTTAGCTTAGCGTTAGCTTATCGTTATCTTAGCGTTAGCTAAGCCATAGCATGAAGAAGTAAGTTTATGTTAATATTACATAAATAAGGCAATTTAAAATAGTTTGTTGTGGGAAAAAAAAATATTAAAATAGCTTAATATGATGTGTGAGAATTAAAACGGCGATAATTCTCGTCAGGTGTTAAATGTGTATTCCCGCCTTTAGCTTAGTGTTAGCTAAGCCATAGTGTGAAGAAGTAAGTTTATGTGAATATTACATAAATAAGGCAATTTAAAATATAGTTTGTTGTGGGACAAAAATAAATTAAAACAGCTTAATATGATGTGTGGGAATTAAAACGGCACAATAATTCTCGTCAGGTGTTAAATGTGTATTCCCGCCGTTAGCTTAGCGTTAGCTAGCTTAGCTGAGATTTCTAATTTGTCTTTTTCTACTTGTGCAGATGGAGTCATGAAATGTGACGGGACAGCCACCGAGGATTTCATACGGATGTGTACTTCGGAGCATCTCAAACATGCACCACAAAGACGTGGAGGACACACCGCTGTCTCTCAGGACCTAGAATCTTAATGAAAGTATAATGATGTTAAGGGAAGGTGTAATGGAAAGGTGTAATAGTGTTAAGGGAAGGTATAATATTGTTAAGGGAAGGTGTAATGTTAAAGGTGTAATAGTGTTGAGGGAAGGTGTAATGTAAATGTGTAATAGTGTTGAGGGAAGGTATAATATTGTTAAGGGAAGGTGTAATGTTAAAGGTGTAATAGTGTTGATGGAAGGTGTAATAGTGTTGATGGAAGGTATAATATAAAGGTGTAATAGTTTAAAGGGAAGGTATAATATTGTTAAGGGAAGGTGTAATGTTAAAGGTGTAATAGTTTTGAGGGAAGGTATAATGTAAAGGTGTAATAGTTTAAAGGGAAGGTATAATATTGTTAAGGGAAGGTGTAATGGTGTAATAGTTTTGAGGGAAGGTGTAATATTGTTAAGGGAAGGTGTAATGTTAAAGGTGTAATAGTGTTGAGGGAAGGTGTAATGTTAAAGGTGTAATAGTGTTGAGGGAAGGTATAATATTGTTAAGGGAAGGTGTAATGTAAAGCTGTAATAGTTTTAAGGGAAGGTAAATGTTTAGTGAAATTGTTATGGTGTGAATCTAAGGTGTATGTTATGTTGATGTAAAATAAAGGCATTAACCCCAAATGAGATTTACTCATTATTTTTATTATTATATTAATGTTTCCCCAAACAGAAAGGGTCAATTTAAAATCAACAGTGGTAAGATGGGGGTAATTAATTTATTCCTTGCTTTCACTGGTTCTTTGCAGGTTGACATGTTTTGGAAAAAGTGAGAGGGTTGAAATGCAATTTATTTGTAAAGCATATTGTGTATAACTAAGGTGCATAACTAGTTCCAGAAGGTTGTGAACCTAATTGTTTGGCTTAGATTTGTTTGCGTTTCCAGTTATCTGCTGAAGCTGGAACAATGGAACAGTTGCCACCGTCTGAAATGGCACTACAGTTATGCAGGGAGCCTCAAAGTAGTTGGTCTATAAAAACGTATACATGTAAATTTCACGTAGAAAAGACGTCCACAACGACTTAATTTAAACTAGAATTAGCCCTTATCCGGAGGTCTGGGGGACGTCAATACTGGACGTGCAGAAGACGTCAGAAAAAAGACGTCTGGCGTCACAGTCTGCACCTTCAGGAGACCAAAATTGGACGTGCAAAAATGACCTAGAAAAGACGTCGTTTCAACGTCTCTTTGTTTAGTGGGTTATGTTTCAGTCTCTCTCTCTCTCTCTCTCTCTCTCGCATTATGTTTCAGTCTCTCTCTCTCGCTATTTACAGGCGCGCTCTCGCTCTCTCTCTCCCTCTCTCTCGCGTTATGTTTCAGTCTCTCTCTCTCGCTGTGTCCTATACTCACACTCTCTCTCTCGCGCGCGCATTATGTTTCAGTCTCTCTCTCTCTCTCTCTCTCTCTCTCTCGCATTATGTTTCAGTCTCTCTCTCTCTCTCTCTCTCTCTCGCATTATGTTTCAGTCTCTCTCTCTCGCTATTTACAGGCGCGCTCTCGCTCTCTCTCTCTCTCTCTCTCTCTCTCGCGTTATGTTTCAGTCTCTCTCTCTCGCTGTGTCCTATACTCACACTCTCTCTCTCGCGCGCGCGTTATGTTGGCACTGCATGACTAACTACCGATTTCCACCCCCGAAGTTCAACACATGGCTGACGGAATTATTCCCCCCTAAATTTAGCTCCGGCAAATTTAAGACATTTTGGTTGAAATTTTAAGACAAAATAAGACTTTTCAAGGCCTTATTTGACAAAAATGAAATTTAATACCATTTAAGACTTTTTAAGGACCCGCGGCCACCCTGCTACATGTGCAGGACTGGAACACAGCTGTGCGTTTAGGAATTACGGCTAGAGAAGCCCTCACCTGTAGCCTCCCGAAATAGATGCAACATGCGAAACCAGCCGTGTTGTGTAGGCTACGTCTACAACATATTACCGATATAACCCTTGAACAATGTTCAACAACTTGTTCACAAATATAAAAAAACATCATTTCAGCGCCACATACCTCGGATTCAGTTGTCCAGTTTGACAGCCGGTGTCCTGTCGAGATGATCAAATTCCAGTGTCAGAAACGAGAGAGGGCGGGGCAACGCTGATCAAGCGCGGGAAAAACGCCGGGCTCCGAATTTTCACGAAGGGTGGCGGGGAAGAACGAAGGCGTGGCGGACCGCCGCACTGAAATGAACGTGGCGGAAACCCTGTATATATATATATATCTCCTGCAGAGCATCAAATAAACACTGACAATATAAATTCAGAGCAATATTATCAGAAGTATTTGGTTCTGCTTTTGACTTTATGAGGCCCCTGTACAAATTCAAATGCATACAAGTCAATGGAAATATGGTGGCTTTCTGGTCTTTATATTTATTCGGTGCAGTGTAGTGCAAAAGTGGGTGAAAAGGTGAAAGAAAAGAGCGTAAGAGCGCGTGAGCATGAGTAAAAGTCAGTAAAGGTAATCCGGTGTTCAGAGAGCATTTGCCTGCTAGGGTTGCCAGAATTGTACTCATCAGTGACGAATGGTAAGGTGTGATTAGGCTGGTGTTTCACAGGCCAGAGAGAGAGAGACGAGGGGAAATGTGTTCTTGTTTCTGGCAGGCTGTGGTGTTTTGGAACATGGCTTAATTAAATGCTCTGACTGCAGTCTGTGAATCACAGTGACAATTATAAATAGCTCCTGTTTTTACTGCTGCTGACGTCAGAATCAGGATGTGTTCACCAACCATATGTTTGACGTCCTTATTATTTTGGAGCTATATTTGGCAGGCCGTCATTCGGGGGCAGACTAAGTTTCATTCACAAAAGTTCAGAAAGTGCATCAGCCACAAAGCCTTTTACAAATAGAGGATGCTGGTATTTCTGCTGTATACTTGGATTAGATCTTGCTTGCAGTCTTGCTAGCGATTCATTCAGAGATAAAGGGCCCTATTTTAGCGATCTATAGGCTTAAACTACACCTTATGTGGTTTAAAACGTACAAAAGGCATGTACTAATTCTCTTAATTACAGTTTTTCCCAAATGTTTAAACGCATTTCTAGAAACTTGGCTCAGTTTCTCAAAACTCTAAACACAAACTGAAAATGATGAACTGCTTTGTTGAAACTCCACAAATCTCCAGCAAAACTGATTCCTTCCACCAAAACAACACACACACAGTTATCTATATACTCATCTCTCGCAGAGCATCAAATAAACACTGACAAGATACATTCAGAGTACTATTATCAGAAGAATTTGGTTGTGTTTTTGACTTCATGAGGCCACTGTACAAATTCAGATGCATACAAGTCCATGGAAATATGTTGGCTTTCTGTTGTTTTTATTTATTTGTTGTGGTGTAGGATACCTCCCATATAGCATTACAGTACTACATGTATATGCGACACAAATGTAAGCCATTTTTACAGTTTTTTTTTTATCGTAATTTTCACCTATGTAAGAACAATGAGAAACATGACGTGGAAAAACAGCTCACAAACAAAGAGGTAACAAAAATGTATCTGAAGGGCAGTGATGATTCTCAGGTAACCAAGCTGTACTAAATGATGCAATTTGTAAAGCTGTGATTTAGAATGATGTTTGAGGGAGAACATGTAGGATTGTGCTTCAGCAGTATGGAGCTTCATGTTTTTATATTTGTGTGCATAGTTCCAGATTTTGTGTGTGATTTTGACTGTAATCATGGGTGTGTTTTGGGCGTAACATGAAATAAACCAATCGGTGTGTGAGTTGTCATTTCCTTTTAAAGGTCTCCTTCTGCTAAAATCCACTTTTCATGTTCTTTGTGAAATACTATAGATCTCTGAGTTGTATATGGATGCTGCACATGAAACTTTTCCTCAACCTCCATTGTCATGGCCTCACCCACCTCGGCTCGGGACTTCAGCCTACAGACAGAGCTAAAGTCGGGCTGCATCAGAGCCGACACTGTCTCTTCAGCTAAAGAGCTTACAGCTCTGTTTACACCAGCTAGTTGGCGTTAGCTGTCTTGTGTAAGTATGTATAGGTTTAAATCGGATCTCCGGTTGATTCTGCGTTTTACAGAGACCTTCTGTATCTCAGATCTGTATCTCTGGAAACATTTTTACACTGTGGAGGGGGAGGGTTGTGGCGATCACAATCATTACCATCCCCCCACTCCCCCCCCCCCCCCCACACTGCACTGTCCACTGTGGGTGGTAAGGCATTATTTGAAACATTTTTTATAAAAACATGGCCTTGTTTTGTTACTATCCAGTCTCCACCCTAGCCCCAAATATCTTTAAATACCCCATGTGTTCCTTTGTTCTCTGTCATGCTTTTTGTTTAATCCTGTCGTTTTCCCCTGTTTTAATGTTTATTAATGTTAGTTTGAGCCTCAGTCCTGCCGCGATTGTACGTTTCTGGTTTGTTTTCTTTAGCTTGTTTGTTTCCTTGTTTGTTTAATTTTGTTTTAATTTGCTAGAGCTAGTTAGTCCTTTGTTTGTTTTATAGTCTTTGTTTTTTGTGTCATTGTCTTAGTTTTTGTTCTATGTAAGTTTTTTTTTATTTGCTTAATTTCTCACAATGCATGTCATTTTGCCATTAGCATTCTGGCCAGTATTTAACCTGACTCACACAAGATAACACCTCCCAACTTGTACAAGCTGTCCCCTGAGGTAAAGGAACACTTCCTGCATTAGGTCAGCATTTAAATGTGGGAGGAGCAATAGTGAATACTAAAACTGAACTAAAAACACATATAATATGCTGCATATATAATATATAAGAAATGTATTGCCTTTCAACACGTGTCCCCAAAAAACACCTCTGTGAGGTACCTCAGTCTCTGCCCGTGCAAATTCCGCTCTCATCTCAGAAACACTAGCTGTTGCATTTAAATAATGGAAGTAGAATTACAGTATATTAGAAAAAAAACGTGATTGAAAGTTGTCTGTTTTGCCATTAAAACCTATGGGGATGGGTGGAGTTACACAGCTTTCTGCAACCGAACAGCAGGGGGCGCCCCACCTGTGGTGGCTTCACTTTAGAGAGACGATGCCCTGTCCAGCTATATACAGTCTATGGAAAAAAATGAATGATGGTGATCATGATCACTTAAACATTTGGTAAAATCAAATGGTAGAACATTGGCATTAGAACTCAGGGATATGTTTAATAGTGAAAGTAAGAGCATGTCCACACTCACAATGCGAATGGAACTTGCATTGTGGAAGAAATTGGGACTAAACAGCTCTGTAGCCTTAGGGAAACCACTAATCAGTGAGGCTAACTAAGAAAAAAAGCTTCAATTTCCTAAAGAGCATAAAGATTGGACTCTGGAGCAATGAAAGAAGAAGGTCATGTAATCTGATGAGTGCAGATTTAAATCTAGTGTTTACTGTACAAGCCAGTGGGGGCGGGGCTATGATCTGGTGTTTTAGCAGTTGGTCTGCAGGTTTAGGTTCAGCAACAGTATGTGCTGAAAGAATGAGGTCAACTGACAAACTGAATATACTGAATATAGACCAGGTTATTCCTGGATCAATAGACTTTTTCTTCCCTGATCCCAAATTCCAAGATAACAATACCAGGAATAATGGGGTGGAATTGTGAAAGAGTTCAGAAGGTTCAGGAAGCATGAGATCATCATTTTCATTGAGGATTGAGAGAGAGTTCACCACAGAGTCCAGATCTTAACCTCATTGAGAATCTTTGGGATGTGCTGGATGAAGAAGACTTAGTGCAGTTCTCCAAGTTTATATTTTTTATATAATTAGTATAATTATGTTGCTCAGCTTTTCTCAGGACTGCTTTTAAGAAACGTAACTAAATACGCCTCACAACACCAGTAATTATTCATTATTAATCGATAATTATGTAACTGTGTGACTGCATTTAAATAGAACAGCAAAACATCAACAGTAGCTGGTTATTTGTCGACCTCTCCGGATTTAATTGAAGTACTTATGCAAGATAAACTGAATTTCTGGTGAACCTGAATGAGATTTAGAAATAATTGGACAGTTAAGTGGCAGTTATAGAGACAAAAAAAACCCTCTACTGTTTCCTTTCTCAAAAGAATCACAAAACATGACTAAGAGCAAATCTCAGGCTTTTTAAGAGACTGAAGTGCTGAGCAGCAATCATCAAATTGCAGTGCGAGGACGCCGGTACTGATGTGAGGACTCAGAAACCCTTTGGTTACTTAGTTACAACATTACCTGAAGTGAAGGTCTGTGCCTCTGAGCAGCAAGGAGATAGGAGTTTCTTACAGAAGGAGTTTTCTTACATCATGGTCAGTGTAGCTTTTACCAGTTTAATATTCTGATTATTCTGTATTTTTTTTATTCAAAAAGTACATTAGCTGTAAAATTTTATTTCCTTTTTTTTTCTAGTTTTTAAATTTTGCTGCTCATGAAAAAAATTTTAGACAAAAAAAAATCAGACTTTTCCCTTTTTGTAACAAACATCTGATGATATAATCAAACTTGGTCAGGGCTTTGACCATTTGATGTTAAATTCAAAAACAGAAAAGTATTACCTTTTTTTTTTAACTTATAACGGTATAATAAAAATTAATTTAATTTAATTTAATTTAATAACATTTCATTTTTTTGACATTTCACAAATCAGAAATTCAGGGAAAATTAAAAATGTATCTTTACTTGATTTTAATTAAGCAACAGTACACTAACCCAATCTTTCCTGTTACAAAATGCACAAATGGAAAATGTATATAATGAAACAAAGATTCTGTTTCTAAATTTTTTATTGAATAGGGCAGACATGAAAACTTATAAAACTGAAAAAATAGATTAAACTAATTATTTAACATCCTATTTTGCTGTTGCTAGACTTCATTTAGGGCTGTTATAGGAGTATTTGCCACAATTGCAACAATCTAGGCTAAATCAAATTTACTTACTTTGAAGTAAATAAAAAAAAACACTTCAGTGAACATTTCAGGTTAATCTTTGGACTTGAAGAGCAAAAAAATGCAAAAACTGTGTGTTCTAATACTTTTGACCAGTGCATATACAGTACATTACCCTGGGGCTGAAATAAGCCCTAAAAGTGACAAAAGTATCAGTCCAAAATTTGCACTCATTTTAATTCCAAGACCGGACTTTTTTTTTCACATTCTGCGCAGAATAAAACCATAAAACTCATTTTCATAGTGAATTTTATGCTAATTTAGCGCTAACCTTTTGTTAGCATGCTAAATAAAGTTTCCTGGGTGAATTACAGTGAGATTTTCAGTTGATAAAATCGGGTCAGACGTCTTTACTCAACAGGGCACAGTTCAGCTGCATTAGCAAAACCAATTTAGAGACTGTGTTCACATTAACTCAACTAAAATGATTCACGCTTTAATGAAATGGAAATGATATGGAGATCCAGTGGCTCACTGACAGCTGGTTAAGATGCCAGCTAGCTTAAGTGTGATGTTCTCATCAGTCCCTGCCTTGCTTTAAGAAAACTGATATAACGAACAGTGGCTTGCAAAAGTATTCACACCCCTTGAACTTTTTGTCACATTTTATCACCTTAAAAACCACAAACACAAAGTAGCACATAGTTGTGGAATGAAAATGATACATGGTTTCCATTTTTTTTGGGGGGGGGGGGCAATTAAAAAACCTAATAAATGTGTGACAGGTAAAAGTATACATCCCTCTTTACTCTCAGACAAATAAATAAAAACCCGTGCAATCAACTACCTTCAGAAGAGTCCAGCTGTGTGTAATTTAGTCTCAGTATAAATACAGATGTTTAGTGAAGTCCTCAGTGGTTTGTTCAAGAACACTAGTGAACATACATCCTCATAAAGACCAAGGAACCAGAGGTGTGCAGACATAAACATCAGGTGGTGCTAAAGCAACACCAACTGTGCCCTTTATCAACCAAAGTGCCCTTTTAAAACTTCGTTTTTTGGGGGTTTTTTTTTATTATTAAGATTTTACTGAGGCCGGTTTGAAATGATCTTTTGAAAACCTGAGCGATTAAAAACGAGTGAAAACAGATGATAGATAATGTGAGGATGACCACATACAGCCCCGGTTCTGGACTGATTTGCTTGGGGGGGCAGTAAAATTAAGTGGGCATGTTGATATTCATGTTGCACCAAGGAGGACGCTGCTTTAAAGACAGTGGAAGGTAAACAGAAGTTAACTAAAGGACTTAACAATGACTGTATATAGTTAAAATTGTATATGTATTTTATCAGTTGGTGGTGTGACATTTTTCCATTGAAAACTCATGTTTAGAGAATGTTACCAATAAAAGTCAAATTTCATTCAACATGTGCGTGTAATTTTTTTCATAATGAAGTGTTCCACGTGCACTAAAAAGTGGCCTTTTTGCCCCTTGAGCACTTGCCCCCCAAAATATCTGTGCACGCCACTGCAAGGAACCCACCAGACAGGTCAGACATAAAGTTGTGGAGAAGTTAGGTAAAGCAGAGTTAGGTTATAAAAACATATACCAAGCTTTAAGCATCAAAATGAGCATTGTTCAATTCATCATCAAAAAAAGGTAAAAACTATTCTACAACTGCAGACCTACCCAGGCATGGCCATCCACCCAAACTGATAGATCGAGAAATGAGAGCACAGATCAGAGAACCAGCTAAGAGGTCCATGGTCACTCTGGAGGAGCTGCAGAAATCCTCAACTCAGATGGGAGAATTTGTCCACAGGACCACTATAGGTTGAGCACCCCACAAATCCCCACAAGAATGGCAAGAAGAAAACCATTGTTAAAAGAAACTGTATATTGTACATGTATAATAGAGCCTACAACTGTGGCCGACTATAAAACAAACTTTTTTTAGCGACTTATTACAAACGGTTGCTTATAACAAAGGATTTGAATATTTTCTTGTCTGGAAAAATTCAGAGATTAAATAGATTCATCATTTAAGAATCTCAGAATTCAAAAAAAATATCTTATTGTACCACATATAGCTAAATTAATGCAATACTCCACCAATACTGCCATGTTTAAAATGTTATGTTTAGCACTTTTAAAATAACCCAGCATTGGTTTGTAGAGATGTTTTTCTGGCACTGGGTTTCCAAATTACCCACAAGGCATTATTTTTAACCCAGCGTTTTTAAAGGTGTACCTTAATTGTGATATTCCATTACTGCTTTGTTTAGCTCCCATTACTCACAACACGCCTTCAAACGCACTGCATATTAATTACTCTCCAAATCCACTCCAAACAAATAATGCGCTGCTTGCCTGTTCACTTTTCAGAACCGGGGAGCTTTAGGGTTTATGAGTGCAGGCAATTGCTCCTTCAGCTCCTGAGAACACATTTGAATATCATTTGTGTGAGAATGTTGGGCTTTTTATTGGGTTTCAGATGCAAATAAAGACTTGTATTAGCTTATGGTGACAAAGAACGCCTGAGATTGCTACTTGAAGAAATTAATGCTAGTATTGCTACACTGGCAACATGAATATTCAGCCAATATAGTGATATTACATTACCACAAATTGTATAAATACACATAAAATACATGTAGCCCCTTTATTTGTTGTGTATCAAAGTATGAACACAAATTAAATTCAGTGTTTTTTTTTTTACTAATTATTGCATTATTATTTTCTGCATTGAAGATTGATACTAAAGTCATCCAAACTAAAGAAAAACAAGTGGAATTCTTTAATAAACTAAAAATGTGCTTAAATAGCAGCTTTGCACATCTTGGCTGGATTTTCTCAGTCAGCTTTTTGAGGGACAGTTCCACCTCTGGAATGGCTTTGAGTTGCTTTACAGTAAATAGCCCTATTTGAGTAACGGATAGCAATGGAAATACTCAACTAAGTACCATATTTCTTACACTATAAGGTGCATCAGATTATAAGGCACACTACACAAATTTCTCTCCTGAAAACTGTTTATTTGGGTTAATAAAGCACTTCTGTTTATTTATAGTAAGATTAGATTTCCAGATTTCAACTAATGATGCCAGACAGCGCTACACTGAGGAACCCTGAGTGTTCCGGTAACCCTCTGTGATATTTGCTAGCCGTTTGTCCCATGTAGCCTGTTTTAACATGGTTGGCGGGTTATGCTAATGTTGCTCCAGCAGTGCTAGCCGGGGTTAGCAGCAGGGTACAGGCAGATAATACTCACCTCTGAATGGCGAAAAAGCTAACTAGCGCTAAGCACGGTTAGCAGTTGTTGCTAATATTGCTCCAGTCTTGAGTCTCAGTGCTGGGGAACTAAACTATAGAACTAAACTATAACTCTGTACTGCAGCAGAGTGGCTTTACTGCTCTTTACAACCTGACTGGTAAAAATCATACATAAAATGCACCGGATTATAAGGAGCACTGGCATTTTTGGGGAAAATTAAATGATTTTAAATGAGCCTTATAGTGCGGAGAATACAGAAAAGAAAAAGATACTTTAAGAAATAAAGTCAGTCATTTAGAAAAATTTTAAGAAATTTAAAAGTATCCTCAAGGGCAGTCACAAAAACCATAAAACAAAAATGCTATGATGAAACTGGCGCTCATCAGGACCACCCTGGGAAAGGAAGAGCAAACAACCTGATTGGTAAAATTCATACATAAAGTGCACTGGATTATAAGGAGCCCTGGCATTTTTTTGGAAATTTAAATGATTTTAAATGAGCCTTATAGTGCGGAAAATACAGAAAAGAAAAAGATACTTTAAGAAATAAAGTCAGTCATTTAGAAAAATGTTAAAAAATTTGAAAGGATCCTCAAGGTCAGTCACAAAAACAATAAATAAAATGCTATGATGAAACTGGCGCTCATCAGGACATCCCTGGGAAAGGAAGAGGAAGAGTTTTCTCTGTTGCACAGGATTAGTTCATTAGAGTTACCAACCTTAGAAACTGCAAGTTTTATCACACAGTAAACAACAGTAGAATAAAAGGAATCACTGCTGTGCCAAAAGTGGACTTCCCTTGTCATGCAGGTGTGTCATGTATCTACTGTAACTGTAAATTATGCCTTATTTATAAATAGAAATAAAAGGAACCAGAGTGGAGTTTTTATTTGCAGGATGTGTGCCCACAAAAGGGATTAGAATTTTGGCAGAAACATATATTATAGTTACAACATTGTACAAATCAATTAGTGAAGAGTGTAGGGAGACTCCGCCCATGTATTTGATGATAACAGGACACAGTAAAGTTCTTCAGTTCCCTTAGTCTGGTGGTCTAGTGTGAAATTAAAACTAACCGGACCAAATGTGCAGAATACAATGTAACAAACACCCTTAAAGTAAAGGGATAATGTTGTTTATTTTTCCTGAAAATTCCTTTATTCTTTAGCAGGAGAGATTTTATAGTACTCTTTCCTCCTCAGTGGGAGCAGTATGCGTTTATTAGTCTGAATAACTGAATCAGGCTGGGGTTTCTCTGCCTGCAGGCTCAGAGAGGATGGAGCTATTGAGTATTCATATTCATTACTGTCCCAGCGGACCAGCCATCACCACATTGCAGTGCAAATTGCTTTCTATTATCACTAAATTACAACTGCGAAGAATGTGTGTGTGTGTGTGTGTGTGTGTGTGTGTCTATTTTCAGGACAATTCCCTTACTTTCTAGTAACAGCAAAGAACAACTAGGGAAACTTGCATTTTTTTTATTGCTTTTTTAATGTTTACCTTTGGTGCAAATCATTTGGGCAGGTGTGAATACAGTAATCGTACTTAAAGGAGAACTCTGGTGTAAAATGGACTTTTGTTGTAGTAAAACATGATAAAAAGTACTTACCTTTGATGAAAAGCACACCTCCGTTCTCCCACAGCGTTCAGAGATCAAGAAATTTTAACACCCTTCAGACTGGGTGAAACGGGACATAATTTACACCGATAAATCGCTTTTTCCACCGTTATCCAGCTCAAATTAGCTCCACACCTCCTTGCTAGAATCCAGAGTTTAGGTTATATTCTCCTCAATCGCCTGTTAACATGACGCAGACAGACGCTTTTCATAAATCTTTCAGTGAATTTAATATACTATAAATTTAGGCATTAATACACGTTAGGGTTTTTCAGAAAAATAAGATATCATTAAAAGCTAGAAGAATAAAAATAAGATAATATAAGACAATAAGTTAGTAATAAAATCAGAACCAAATAATAAAAAAATATTTAATAAACAAATAAATAAGAAGAAGGATCTAATTGAAAGCTAGAAGAATAAGAATAAGGTCTAATTAAAAACTAATGTAAAAAATATATGTTTTGAGCTTTTTCTTTAAAATAGTAACAGAGATTGCTTGACGAGTATTTATCGGTGATGTGTTTCAGATTTTTTGTGCATATAAAGATTTTTGCCGCTTACGGGGGATCTGGAGGAGTTCATCAGTTGATGATCTGAAGGCACCTTAACGATGTTGAACATATTCAATCAACATTTCAGAGAGGTATGAAGGTGCTAAACCATTCATTGATTTATAGACTAATAATAATAAAATCTTAAACTTGATTCTTAAAGGAACAGGTAGCCAATAGAAAGAACTAAAACTGGCTCCTTCTAGTTGCATTATTTTTTTAAGCAATAGAACACGAGAGGGAGTGTGTTATCACGAATAACATCGGCTGTGATTCGGTCGTAGGCACGAGCTAAAGGCGAGTGCAATAGATCATCACAGCCGTGATGTTTTTTGTGATAACAAACTCCCTCTTGTGTTCTATTGCTTTTATACAACAGTTACTTTTTTTTACAAAATGAATAAAGAAAATAAATCAAAGAACTTTAAGAAATTAAGAATGAATATGCTTTAACATGGACTGTGCTTTCCACCAAAAAGTAGTTCCCCCACAACTTTAGCAGAACTGAAACTTAACTACAAAACAGTGTATGGTTCATACAGACTAACACCACGAACGTTAGCTTGAAAGCAAAATTGGGAATAAGTGAAGATGGTAACATTAGGAGCGTGAAATAACGCTAATACTCTCCTCTCCTGCTCAGTGGAGTCGTCTTCAGGTGAAAGCTGAGTATTTTTTGAGCATTTCTGCTTGTTGGTTTTAGCTAGCCGGCTGGACTGTGGTTAGGTTAGCGGAGCATGCTTTAGCTCAGCATTTACTTAGTTTAGCCTAGCCTGGCTGGTTAAGTTAGCAGCAGTTCTGGCTGGCAGATTGCATTAGCCGAGCAATTTTTCTTTCCCTTTTTTCCACATAAGACAGCGAGCGTGCCATGGTTGAGCGCTAGCCTGTGCTAAGCTAAGGCTGCCGCTGATGCCGTTGATGATTCTAAGCTTAACTGTGTGTATATACACCGTTACTCGGCAACGCATTGGTGGAGTGATACAAGTTTAGTGTGAAAAGGCAGTGATGTTGTCACAAATATCATCACGGCTAGAACACTTCTCAACCAATCAGATTGTGAGGTCGGAACTAACTGTTGTATAATGTATAATATCCAGCATAGTCAGTCAGTTGTAGAGTGATGAAGTAAACAGTCAGTGTGTGTGTGTGTGTGTGTGTGTGTGTGTTCCTGTACTGAACTTATTATCCTTTAACACTACATAGTGTGATTTGTACACTGCATGAGTCACTGTAAATGATCAGTTTACTGGATCTCATCAGTCCCGGCTCAGTTAATAAGCGGGTGGTGCAGTGTGCATTGCGTTGCAGTAGATAAGGGGATTTGAGCCCAGGCTGGAATCGAGACTCCACAGAGCGACGCAGGGTCTTTTTATTTATTTTTTTTCTTTTATTCTTTGACTGAAGGGAGCTGAGGACAAACAGGGGATGAGTCATGAGTGTGTGTGGCCGACTATCTCTCTCCATCCACCCACAGAAATATGGCACGTCTAAACATTTACTCTGCCATCTCGCCAATGAAACTCCCTAAAGAGCAGGTGAGATAAGCCAAGGGGACGAGCTGAGAAATGGCTTTTCGTCTCTGGACGGACAGGGGGCTGTGGGTATTATTTGTAAGTGTGTGTGTGAGTGAGTGTTTTTGTGTGTGTGTGTGTGTGTGTGTGTGTGTGTGTGTGTGTGTGTGTGTGTGTGTGTGTGTGAGTGAGTTAGTGAGTGTGAGTGAGTGTTTATGACTGGGCTCTTGTAGCTGCAGTCATGTTGGTGTTTAGTTGCTCTGCTGAGATTGAGCCATTAAAGTTAATAATATCTCCTCACCTTTAAAAAACAATAGTGATTTAAATAGTTCTTTAAGTGCCATTGTTATACAGATGATGCACAGTAGTGCTTAAAATTGTCTATATTTCTACATAAATGTGACCTAAAAGATAATCAGATTTTCCTAAAAATCATAAAAGTAGATTCTTCTCAGGAATATAGGAAAGTAATTTGATTAAAATCATTGGGACATTAGTGCTACGCCCCCATTTTCTTGAATATATACGCCTTACTGTTCAATCCAGCTAGTGGCCTAAAGTGTTATGAAAGAACAAGTGGTGATGTCAATTTAAATCAAATAAAGACATGTGCATCATTCTCACTCATTCAGCTCATTCGGCGGCAGACTACTGTCCCAGTCCTGCTCCACAGACAGACTCAGAAAGTCTTTTGTCCCTCAGGCCATTAGACTGTTCAACTCCTCTCAGCACAGCGAACTGAAGACTCTGTGACACTTTTTCATTCTGGTAAATCTGGTCACACCATGGACACACCCTCAGCTATGGACACACTCTCAGACTTGCTGATGCCTATAACACTATTTTTATAGTTCTACACTTTTTTGCACTAGTAGTTCATTCACTAGTTAATTCATCTACTGTTTACGTATCTTTTGCACTGCTAAATTTAAATTTAAGTTATTATATAACTGTGTATTTGCACTTTCTGCATGGCTGACATCAGTTATCCTCACTTTATGCACATCAACTGGTGTTCACTGTCTATTGCACTACCATTGTCAACTGCACTACCTCCATTCTACATTACACACACACTAAAGACTGTACTTTTACATTGTACATTCTATTTTTTATTTGATTGTATTTATATGTATCTTATATCTTTATATTTTATATTTTTCATTTTGTAACTTTGTGTATTATACCTGCTGTATATGTATATTAAATTATGTTATATTATCTAACTCATGTAGTGTTTTATTTAGTTGTTTTTTTTTTTTTTTTGCTTTTTTTGTGGGCAAAGGGGAGCCACTATAAATATGAGAATCCCTGGAGTCCCAGAAGGAATGGATTTATTTTTGGATTTTTTTTGGATTTTATAAAAGGATTTTAATTTGCCAGGTGAGTGTGCCCAAACATATGTATAATACTGTAAATTCTTATAGAGGACACATTCTATTAGACTATTACTATAATAATTGTCATATTTTATATATGTCCTATTGAGTCTGCTTATCTAATATTTCCTATTTATGACTGGCAAAAGTATGTAAACCTTTGCTTTCAGTATCTGGTTTCAGTGAACCCCTGTTGATCAGTCCTGCACGCGAGCTTGAATGAAATTTAGCACATTCCTCCATACAAACAGCTTCAGCTCTGGAATGATGGTGGATTTTCTCACATTAACTGCTCACTTCAGGTCTCTCCAAAACATTTTCATTGGATTAAGGTCAAAACTTTAGCTCTTCATCTTCTTGAACCATTTTTGGTACAAATACTTGTGTGCTTAGGGTCGTTGTCTTGCTGCATGACCCACCTTCGCTTAAGATTCAGTTCATGGACATGAACATGATCCTTCTTTTAAAATATTCTGATATAATTCAGAACTTACTTTTTCATCGTTGAAGGTTGAAGCCTTTTTGGTCCAGATGCAGCAAAACCAGCCCAAATCATGATACAACCACCACCAAGTTTTACAGATGTGATAAATGTAACACTTTTAATCTAGACCAAAAAGGGTACCACTTTAAAATAAGACTACCTTTATAAAGGGTTTATAAATGGCTTACAATTAGTTTATTAATGGTTACTAATTAAGTTGCAAGAAGTTGCCTTAGAAATAGTTATCATTTGTAATCAGTTATAACACATTTGTAGAAAGGGCAACAATATAGATGGCTGTGGGTTCACTATTTGGCAAACAACATGTCATTGTTGCCCTTTCTACATATGTGCTATAACTGATTATTAATTAATAATCTAATTATAAACCATTTATAAACCCTTTATAAAGGTAGTCTTATTTTAAAGTGGTACCCCAAAACGTTCCAATTTGGTCTCATCCATCCACAAAACATTCTTCCAATAGACTTGTAGCTTGTCCATGTAATCTTTGGCAAACTGCAGTGGAGCAACAAGGATGTTCTTATTGGTGATTGCTACCCTGTCATGCATACCATTTATTGTTCAGTGTTCTTCTGAGGGTGGTTCTTTTGATTCATGACTTAAAAAATTAACATGGGCAAATATGAGAGAGGCCTTCAGTTGCTTAGAAGTTCCCCTGGGAGGCTTTCCCTTGATGTTCTCTGCTGTTACTAGAAAGTCAGGGATTGGTTGTAATTTAGTGGTAAAAGAAAGCAATTTGGACTGCTTACAAACTATTACATGCCTTCATCTTGGATTGATCTTTGTTGGTTGACCACTCCTTACACCTAGCATTTGCCTTTACCACTTGTTGGATGGTCTGGCTGTTCATATGCATAGACATAACTATTCAGAGTAACAGAAATTTGGATGTGCCACATGCTCATATTAGCTGATGTAATGTAAGCTGATGTAATGTAGCTGATGTAATGTAAAAACTGCTGTATTTTTACCTCTTTCTATGTGTGTCAGTATTACAGCTCTGCCGTCAGAGTGAGACTGAACTCAACCCAGACTGAGTCAACTGCTTTTCGCTTTTGAATCAGAGCTAAAAGCTGTTACAGCATCAGCCAGACAGTAATGAACACTAAGCTAAAAACGCTGGGCTGTACTGTCACAATTTTAACCCTTTCAGACAGGACTGGACTGGGACAAAAAATCGGCCCTGTATATTGGTATATTATATAGGTATATTGATAAAATATTTACCAAAATGTAAAGGTTGTACACACTTTTTGTGATATAGTATATATGTATTGTAATGGACTCAGGATCTGAAAGAGTTAAAAGGGTTTAAAACATATTGTCTTCAAATCGATAAAGTGTGGCTACACTGGCTGCTCTGTGTGTAACTGTTATAACCATAGTGATTACAGATGAAGACTATATATAATGCACATGACTCAGAGAAAGAGAGAGAATTTAATAGCAGTTTACAGCAGCATTATGTACTTTCTCCTACAGTCAAGAAGTGTAATTACCTCATTAAGCCACCACTCAAAAAAAGAAACGCTTACATGAACTTTTGGACTTTTGAGAAACACAGAACTGGAATTTATTCTGTGAAATATACATGTTAACTTTCACAGTAAAAAAAAAATATTGCAAGGTTTTCTACTATGAGCTTTTTCCTGTCCACTTTAGAGCATATCTTTGTGGTGTTCCACAAGGTTTTATTCTAGGGCCAATGAAACTAAGGTTAATAATTATAATAAAACTGTAGTTCTGTGAGTAAAGGATTGAAATGTAGCGTACATACAGGTTCTAATGGGTAAAGCACTTAACTCTTACTAATGTAAGGAAAATGAGAACCACTGCAAAAGTCTAATCACTCATGTGATTAGCATGTCCACTAGCACTTTAGACTCTATTAATTTCAATGGGGAGAGCCACTGCATGCTGTGGTGCATGCTGGGTTGCGTTACATTGAACGCAGTCCCGCGCATCAGCGAAAAAGTTCAGCAGAGCTCAACTTTATTCAAATGAATCCGGCCACCGCCCTGCATCCAGCCAATCAGGGAACAGCAGGCTGTGATGTCATAAACACACACCCACATACACAACAGGTGCCTTTAACCACAGAAGAGAAGCTGAACATGGCGGAATATGGATTTATAGAACTATATACTACAGTGAGGTTAATTTAAAACGGTAAAATCTTAAACTTATGATAAACCTTGCCTATTGCTGTAGCTTCATTTGAATTCCAAAATGTCACATAAAGGGATTGGCCTCACTGTTCCAATAGTTTTGGAGAGGAGTGTAAGGATGATTTTCTGAAATAGGTGCCTTTTGGATCAACCTCAGACATAAAATCCCAATTATTATTATTATTAGACAAATTTTCTTTCTCACTAAAAGTTATTTTAAGTTCTACGTTTTAAGTTTTAAGTCCTCTCACCTGTATGATTATGATTTGAAAAGATATTCAAGTACATTGTTGTAGAACCTATTTAAATGTAGAAATGTCTTTTTTAAGATTTGTTTGTTGAGTTTTCAAAATTCTTCCTATTTAAAATATAATCGCAATTGTAAATTACATAGAAGAGTTTGTCAAAATAGGGCAAAGTAATAAAAAAATCGAATAATCTTAAATCATGACTTTTAAGACCCACTTTTTGTGGGTTCTGTTATTATTTGAATGTTTTAGAAGGTTGGGGACATTAAAGGCTACCCAATTTTAAGAATCAGCAATAAAATATTTATTTTAAAGTAAGTGTCAGGTGGCATCAGGAAGGAAACAGGGGAAAACAGGTACAAGGGGACTATTTATACACTCGTACAGGAAACGGGAAACACCTGGGACCAGGTAACAAGGGGGCGGAGCTACAAACGAGGGTAAATAAACACCGGTACAGACCAGAGAGATGCAAAAATCCTGTTGTAAATCCTGTTTTTCCCCACAAACTTTGCTGCTAAATTTATATAGACAGAAGTGCGTCAACTGCTTTCTTCCTCTGAATCAGAGCTAAACACTGTTACAGCATCAGGCAGACAGTAATAAACTCTAAGCTAATAAAGCCAGTCTGTTCTGCTGGCCTGTAATAGGGTTTAGAATACGCGGTGGGGTTCTGGGGCTTCCTCAGCATCCCCGCTCTGTTTCTGCACTGAAATCAAGCGCATTCCACTTAAGGCTTGTTACTTTAGCGACGTTGTTTGAGAGGCGAGACATTTTTAGGTCAGCAGTCTGATCACTCTGCCTCTGCTCCTCCCTCCATACTGCCTTTTAGAACTCACTCTCTCCATTTCTAACAGCAGCAGAAACAGAAATGGGTTTGTGTGATGGCTTGGCAGGAATAAGGAGCTTTCTCTACATATGTCACTATACTCGTACGTGGCAGCTGTGGATTTTAAAACACCTGCAGGCGTGTGTTTGACGCTTTGGATTGCATTCAGTAAATATGTTAAAAAGAAGAAAGCAAGGCCTTTAAGATACGGCTGTTCCAGAGCAGAATAGAACAGCCGTTCTTAAACATTTTAGACTGTGTACCACCAATAACCAAACTAAAACTTTGAAGTACCACCAGGTGACACTGCTGACACTCTGCGCATGTGGGAGCGCATCCAGGCCATCACCAACTAAAACAGCTTCTTCCACCAGGCAGTCAAACTCCAAAGCCTCCATTACCAGACTCTGTAACAGCTTCATCCACCAGGCAGTCAGACTCCTCAACACACAGAGTCTTCACTACCAGACTCTGTAACCGCTTCCACTACCATACTCTACAACAGCTTCTTCCACCAGGCAGTCTAACTCCTCAACACACAGAGACGGAGCTAAGAGCACTTCGTTGTCTATTGTTTGTTGTCCTGTGTTGCCCCACGGTTTTGGAAGAACGTAATTTCGTTACACTTTGTACCTGTACTCAGATATAATGACAAAAAAAGCCCCTTGACTTGACACATGGGGGTAATAACACACAGGCTACCCTAGGCTGCAGCTTTGGGGCCAAGGCAGTGATTAGGGCCCACTGATTGCCCATAGTTTTTTCTTTTTATTAATTCATTTGATTAATTTAACAACCCCACCTCACCCTGCCTTTCCTAGCTTTGTGCTTCAGTCAGAGACTGTATTAATAATGGGAATGAGCGTCTGAGTGTGCTTCTGGCCGCTGATTGGTTTATGTCATGTTACACCCAAAACAGAGAATGCGTTTTGTGCCTTTTGAGCTGCGCAAGGCATATTTTTTTGTGCCCTCACGATACCAAAGACATGTCAACAGGCCATAAATCTATCTGTGTGATACACAATTGTCCGGTGCTCTAAACATCGCTAAAATAGGGCCCCAAAAGAAATGAAATATGAATTTAATATGGATACTTTTCCACATTCAATTTGGTCTCTGTTATGGGAGATCCCTTTACTCCCTCTTAAATCAAATCCAAAATCCAGTTGAGTAAGATCTGAACTAAACCCACTGCTGCATTTTTAAGCAGGTTAGGTCCTTGACTTTGTCCTGAGGCAATTCTAACTGGAATGCATTCATATAGACAAGTGTCTCTGGATGTTCCTTTCTTGTTTTTTTTGTTGTTTTATTATCCTTTCATATTTCTACATCCGTATCGGTACTTGAGTTCACAAGTTGCAGCAAAGCACCCCAATGATATGCAAAGTAATCCCTTATTCAAGGCTGGGAGGTGAAAGAAAGCACTTGTAATCAATGTAACGCCGGCGTGTCCATCGACTGGGTGTGTGTCGTCTCATCAGCGCAATCATTTTCATGCCAGAACCTGGTGATTATTGGCCACTCTAATCAAGTCAAATGTCTCTCCACAGAATTAGCCTCTTGATGCTGTCACACACCAGCCCTTAGAGCTGCTCAGCCAGAGACTCTTAACAATACTACAGATCCTGAGCCTGATTGGAGCTTAGACGTGCGAGAGTAAAAAAATAATCAACAATCAAGTGTCACTAAAAGTCATTTAATTTACGATGAGCAATGGCAGACTCATCAGTTTCCTCTTTTAGTAATCATGAAACACAAACAACATCTGACAACATACCCTCAAGATAATCATCAGAACAAGAAGACTTTTTTTTTTACAGTAATTGATGGTTTTCACTAGGTTTACATCAATTTTGTTTTACATTATTCAGTATTTTTATATTCAACAATATCCATACTGATTCCTACTTTGAATTAAGCAATCAGGAGCTTTATGTAATTGTGTGGTTGTTACTGTAATGTGGTGCAATGATAACTTTTGATATTTGTTTGTTTGATTGTTTAAATCACATTATATAAACTACTTTTTTTTACTTTTCCAAACAAGCATATTTGCAAGATATAAAAAAAATTATGCTTAGATGATCAGGAAATCACCAGTTCGAATCCTGTTCATGCAGCTTGCCATCGGCTCCCGAAAAAGCCCTAAAAAAACATCATGACCACATCAGCCATTTGGATGAGACTTTCAGGCAAATGTATAAAATATTAGAGACCCAGATTTGCTCTATCAAAAACTGACTTGAGTAGAAGTTGAAGTGTTCTTTAAGCTCCACACTTTTTTAAGTAGTTTATTTTAAAAGGTAGTACTGCAGTACTGAAAGTAAAAGTACAGTACTGTGTAGTTATTACAGAAAGCAGCGGAAAGTTAGCAGTGCTAAAGGCAGAACAGGAGCAGCGAGGTCTTCTAATAAAATCAGCTTGATCTCTTAATTTACTCAATGATGAGGAGCTTCATCAAACCCGGGTACAGTGCAGAGCATCTACCGCTCTGGCTTTAGTGATAATGTGAGTTTAGAATGATTCCTAATATTTTATTTTTGTAACGAGTAACGAGTAACAAAAATAGGAGAAAAATAATACTCTAGTAGACACAGATACAGCACTTTAGTACTTAAGTACAGTAGGAAAGAAGTTCTATTTCATTACTATTCATCTCTGACTAATGTCCACTGTGTTCAGTGAACCCCGGGACATTCTTGAATTTTTTTTTGGCTTGACTGATTTTTATTTCTTAAAGTCATTTTTTCTGTAATTAGTTAAGTAATTTTTAGCATGGATAGATGGGAGGAAGATAGGTAGATAGGTAGATTAATAGAAATGAAAAGATTGTTAATATAGATGGATTGATGAATGGATATGTGAATAGATTGATTGAAATATTGTGTGCTGTCTGGGAATAAATTAATTAATGAATTAATGAATTGATAGATGGATGGATGGATGGATGGACGATGGACGGACTGTAAGAAATTAAAAGAGTATGGTAATGTAGATGGATGGATGGATGTCTGGGAATGCAGAGATGGATGGATGGATGGATGGATGGATGGATGGATGGATGGATGGATGGATGGATGGATGGATGGATGGATGGATGGATTAATGGATGAACTGTAAGAAATGAAAAGATTGTTAATATAGATGGATTGATGGATGGATATTTGAATAGATTGATAGAATATATCATGTGCTGTCTGGGAATGAATGAATGAATGAATGAATTAATTAATTAATAGATGGATGAATAGACAATGGACGGACTGTAAGAAATTAAAAGAGTGTGTTAATGTAGATGGATGGATGGATGGACGATGGACGGACTGTAAGAAATTAAAAGAGTGTGTTAATGTAGATGGATGGATGGATGTCTGGGAATGCAGAGATGGATGGATGGATGGATGGATGGATGAACTGTAAGAAATGAAAAGATTGTTAATATAGCTGGATTAATGGATGGATATTTGAATGGACTGATTGAAATATTATGTGCTGTCTGTGAATGAATGAATGAATTGATAGATGGATGGATAGATGATGGATGGACTGTAAGAAATTAAAAGAGTGTGTTAATGTAGATGGATGGATGGATGTTTGGGAATGCAGAAATGGATGGATGGATGGATGGATGGATGGATGGATGGATGGATGGATGGATGGATGGATGGATGGATAGATTAATGGATGAACTGTAAGAAATGAAAAGATTGTTAATATAGATGGATTGATGGATGGCTATTTGAATTAATTGATTGAAATATTATGTTCTGTCTGGGAATTAATGAATTAATGAATGAATTAATGGATAGATGGATGGATAGATGATGGATGGACTGTAAGAAATTAAAAGAGTGTGTTAATGTAGATGGATGGATGGATGGATGGATTAATGGATGAACTGTAAGAAATGAAAAGATTGTTAATATAGATGGATTGATGGATGGATATGTGAATAGATTGATAGAAATATTATGTTCTGTCTGAGAATTAATGAATTAATGAATGAATTAATGGATAGATGGATGGATAGATGATGGATGGACTGTAAGAAATTAAAAGAGTATGGTAATGTAGATGGATGGATGGATGTCTGGGAATGCAGAGATGGATGGATGGATGGATGGATGGATTGATGGATGAATTGTAAAAAATGAGAAGATTGTTAATATAGATGGATTGATGGATGCATATGTGAATAGATTGATTGAAATATTATGTGCTGTCTGGAAATGCATGGATGGATGAATAAATGGATGGATGAACTGTTAGAAGTGAAAGACTGTCTTAATTTAGACAGATGAATGGATAAAAATGTTTAGAACAGACAGACAGATATATAGATAGATAAATAGATAGATAGATAGTGAAGGTTCTCTCCTTTTCTGACTGATGCTCTGTAGAAGTATATAGCGGTGTGATAATTCACTGTGGAGTCTGTGGATTTCCCCCAGCCCCACACCGCCCACGCTCAGGGTTTAATTCAGGCCACAAGACATCCAATCCCAGAACACCCTGCACCCTCTCCTCCCTCTCTCACGCTCCGAGCTACAGCTGATTACTGCTGATCTCAGAACATCAGCAAGACACACTCCTGTCCTTCAGCCTGACTCTCCTCGCACACTGTGAATACTGAGAGATCTGGAGGAAAAAACAGAGAGAGAGAGGGATGAGCGCTTAGGGGCACAACATATGATATTATCATAATCTAACTTTATTTTACTTGCTAATGTAAAGTAGATGTATTTATATATTATATTTATAAATATCACTGCCAGAGAGTTAGGCAAGGTATGTGTATATATATATATATATATATATATATATATATATATTGTGTATATCATATTTATTTATTCTTTGTATGATAGTTCACTCATAAATGCGTTTAAGAGTGCTGCCTTTAATAAAACTCTGCTGACACCTAGTGGTGGAGGAGAATTGTCATTATTTAACCCTTGTGTGGTGTTCGGGTCGTTTTCAAACTCATTGGCATTGGCTAATTTTTTTGTGAAAAACATATATCAAAACACATTTTCAGTAAACACACACTGTACAACACCCCCCCCCCCCCCCCCTACACATTTAGATCAATACAGTATGTTTGGCCAAGTCAAGTCAAGTAGTTTTATTGTCAATACTGCATATGTACAGGACATACAGAGAATTGAAATTACGTTACTCTCCTTCCCAATTTTACAGCAAGTACAGATAATAGATATAATAAAGGAGAATGGGAGACACTATGTGTACAATACAGCAGGGACACAAATAGACATACATGAGACAAAAACAAGGTGCAGTGGTGTGGGGGAGGAATAGATATATAAATATAAGTAAATAAGTAAAAAATAGATATATAATTATAATATAAAAGAGTGGGAGACACTATATGTTCAATACAGCAAGACACAATAAACATACGTAAGACAATAGTGCAATATACACTATTGTGATCGAGATGGAATGACAGTAAAAATAGTAAATAACAGTAGTGCAAATACGGTATATGGTATATAGCTTAAGGCTGGTAAAGTGAATGGGTGCGTAAGTCCTTAAAGTTCACAGTTTAATTAAGTGGAATTAAAGTGTGTATAGACAGTGCAAGTATATCAGTAGTGCAGGTGTTGTGTAGTGCAAGTCCGTTTGGAAGGGACCAGTACTTTGTGCATTGTAGTGCAGAGTTTCAGTACTTTATTAGTGGGGGGGTCAGGATGCTGAGTGAGTGTGTGCTGGGGGCAGGATTGGGATGGGGGGTAGAGCAGGAAGAGAGTTCAGCATCCTCACAGCCTGATGGATGGGGCTGTCTCGCAGTCTGCTGGTCCTCGCCCCGAGACTCCGCAGTCTCCTCCCTGATGGCAGCAGGCTGAAGAAGCTGTGTAGTGGGTGAGAGGGATCTCCTGCCAGACGGAGGGCTTTCCGTGTGAGGCGGGAGCTGTACAAGTCCTGAAGGGAGGGGAGAGAGGTGCCAACAATCTTCTCAGCTGCTCTCACGATGCGCTGGAGGGTCCTGCGGCAGGATGCTGTGCAGGCCCAGTACCACACGGTGACACAGCTGGTCAGTATGCTCTCGATGGCCCCTCTGTAGAAGGTGGTCATGATGGGGGTGGGGGCTCCAGCTCTTCTCAGCTTGCGGAGAAAGTAGAGACGCTGATTTGCCTTCCTGGCCAGTGACGCTGAGTTGGTGCTCCAGGAGAGGTCCTCTGTGACGTGCACACCCAGGAACTTGGTGCTGCTCACCCTCTCCACAGCAGTTCTGTTGATGAACAGAGGGGTGTGCAGTGTGTGAGTTCTCCTGAAGTCCACAACAATCTCCTTGGTCTTCTCTGTGTTCAGAGAGAGATTGTTGTGTTTGCACCAGGAGGCCAGGCGGCTCACCTCGCTCCTGTAGTGTGACTCATCGTTGTTGCTGATGAGACCCACCACCGTCGTGTCATCCGCAAACTTGACGAAGAGGTTGGAGGTGTGTGCTGGTGTGCAATCGTGGGTCAGCAGAGTGAACAGAAGGGGGCTCAGCACACATCCTTGGGGAGCCCCTGTGTTCAGTGTGGTGATGCTGGATGTGCTGCTGCCAACCCGCACTGCCTGTGGTCTTCCAGTCAGGAAGTCTAACAGCCAGTTGCACAGTGAAGTGCTCAGCCCCAGACTGTCCAGTTTGTGGGCTAATAAACATTGCTTCATTTGTAAATTTGAAACTAAACAAATTTCCTACTCATATCTTGAGTTTAATTCATTTTCTTTTACATTTTATTAAAAAAAACTAATAAAAAAAAGAGTAGCACTTTTTGAGAGAAATGTAAAATAAGAAAGGTAAAGGGCAAATATTAACCATGTAAGCTGTTTACATTGCTTGCAATTTAGGTGAAGTGAGTATGTGTAAAGCATTTTAATGTAGAATTGCTCAATTTTGCTGAATTAAATACAAGTAACAAAGTAAACGAGTAACAAAAATATGAACACCACACGAGGGTTAAACAGAATGGGTTGCCTTTACCTGAGATTTCACTCCAGTGGCAGCATGTCAGTACTCTGCAGTATATCTGCAGAAATAGGGAGATTCAATTTATTTACAATTTAAGACTTTTTTTAGGTTTGATTCCTGCATTTCTGTATAGCAGTAGCTAACAGAGAGTGTTAATAATAAGGTTTAGCAATGTTTTAATGTTTGGTTCTAGGAAGGTTAGCCTGTTCCAACAACGATGTAAAAACAAGTAACCTAAAAACAGTTTTCATAACATTATCACAACTTTTCTCATGTAAATTTCCCAGCTAGACAAACACTAACACTATGAAAATGTTAAAAGCAGTGGTGTCAATTGATTAAAAATGTAATCAGATTAATCATAATATTCTGTGATTAACTAAAATTGTTAAATATATATAATTCTGAAATATTTTAGAAACAACAGTAAAGAACAAACACCCTGTACTATTCTGCCTCACTTTCAAGATATAGAAAAAAAGTAAAGACACAACCTGAAAATAATGTGACCTTTATTTAATAAAGTTTACAACTGTAAGAAAAACAATATATCCGCACCATCTTCCGCATCACACAGAGCAAACAGCAAAATATATATCTGCACTGTCTAAAATACGTTTTTTAAAGCATTTATTTAAATTATAAAAGTTGAAAGTGCATCCTGAATAGAGGTGTGCCATATCGTATCGTACGTAACAATATCGCCAACATTTTTTATATCGTAAGCGATGTTATACCCAGAAATATCGTGCCATATCACCCACCCCTAATTATCACATCAGGGTGCTACTTTTTTGCTTTTTTTTAGCAAAATAAAAATGCACACTGGTCTCATTTCCTATTATATATCTACTAAAGACAGATCGTATTTGTCCGGTATCTTTTTTTTTTTTAATACTGGATATATGGAGATATGTAGAGCGAATTATTAGTGCCATGACATTCTTGATTATTGACTTCTGTTACAAATCTGATAAATTTCTTAATTTTTTAATTTTTTTTAATTTTTTAATATCTCAGGTAGGGGTGTGCCTTTATCATATCATATGCAATAAGAAAATTTTATATTAATTTTGGTGCACAAGTTTACTCTTTATATCATTTTTTAAATTCAATATTTCGTCATATCGTCAAGAGTATCGCGATCATACCATGAAATATCGTGATATTATTTTAGGGCCATATCACCCACCCCTAATCCTGAACCAGTCTAAATTGAGTTTACAACCTGAGGCTGCATGCTGGTAGGGCTGACATAGATTATAGTAATCATCAGATCATCTACTGGTTATTTTATAATATATTTTATATATTATTTTAGAAAAAAAAATCCAAAATACTGTTATGATAATGTTACATCTTTTTAATTTGTAGATATAATGAGAGTAATAGTTAAGTTTGTACTGTGATGTTTTTTTTTTTTTCCTGTTTCCTGTCATTATAAAGCTATAAACTACAAACTGGGGCTGAGATTAGTTTGATTGGTCCAACCCTTAATATTTTAATAGGGCTCCATTAAATATCAAACTAGGCTACCAGCACAAGTTACATTCAGCTGGTGAAACTGTCTATACGGCTCTTCTACTGGGTTTTCTACCAAGTTAAAGTATTATAAAACAAATTGCCAACTTATCCTTCTAAATTAAATATTTGGCAACCTATATTATTTGGCAAAAAAAGGCAAAAAAAAAAAAAAACACTTCTAGTGTTTGGCAAAGACCAAATAATTTATACTGAACAAAGATGTATCTTTAAAAAGCAGAAAATTAAAAAATTAAGAATTATGAAAACCCTTGAATAACTGTGTTTCTTTATTCTCCATTCTGCTTAATGTTAAAAGTGCCATTTTGTTTGTTTTAACAAATTCTTACCCATCATTAACCTATTATTATTATAGGTACCACTTTAAAATAAGACTACCTTTATAAAGGGCTTATAAATCATTTACAATACGTTTATTAATAGTTACTATTTAGGTTATAAATGCCTTAAAAACATTAATTATCATTTATAACACATACGTAGAAAGGGCAACAGTGATGTGTTGTTTGCCAAATAGTGAACTATATTACACAGCCATCTATACTGTTGCCCGTTCTATGTATGTGTTATAACTGATTATTAATTAATTAATTTTTAAGGCATTTACAACCTAATTAGTAGCTATTAATAAACTAATTGTAAACCATTTATAACCCCTTTATAAAGGTAGTCTTATTTTAAAGTGTTACCTCATTATATTTATTCAGTTATTTATTTATAGTAATAATGACAGCCCTACACTGTTTTACAGTCTTAATTTGTATTTCTACTTCCCTTCAAAATGAATTCTCTCGCAAACACACACATCCTTCAGTTCCCCTTCTTCCATCGCCTGTACACGTTTGCTGAGGCGGATTTTGGCAGTTTGCTAATCAGATAACAGACTAGTCCCCGACGGCTCATACGATGTATGAGAGGCTGTTTTTCCTGAGAATTCAGCTCTGCTCTCTCATTTTCTTCATCCCTCAGGATTTTGCCACAACCCAGCTGCTCGCTGACTGAACCTTCCAAAGAACTGAACTCCCCAGTGATGACAGTGTCTCATCCTCATGTATTTTGTCACTTCTTGCACAGACATGAACATTCAGAGGGTAAAAGTGCAATACAATGTCACTCTCTGGACCAGCCAAGACACAATTCCAGAGGACCAAACATTTCTTGTTACAGAGAAAGAAAAACTATCCACCAGTGATGATTCTTCACACATTTGGCAGTTGCTGCCCAATCAGATCAGTCTAGGCAACAGTCTAATGTAGGCTAATAGCCACTGCTTTAATGTAGCTAATAGTTCTAAATGACTAGCAAGAATGACCGGTAACAAAGATGGCCGTGTAAGAGTCGTAAGAGTGTAATGTTTGGTGGCAGATTTAATTGAGTTTTGTGTTAAGCTCTGCTTCGTTGAGGAGCTAACTTAGCAATTAACATGTCAGCTAATTGCTAGCAGGTACACATAGAAAACTGAATTGAGCAGAATTATACTACTTAATTATCTATTTATACTAATAGATACTTACATACTGGCTACAGTACAGTGCAGTGCAGTGTATTGAGTTTTACTATAAAATGTTTCACATCTGCTGTGGTCATGGCAGTGGGTGATTTGTGATCCAGCTCCTCTTGGCTCAGAGGAAACTTGGTGATTAGCACAGTGGCTAATTCACATACGATAAACAGTAAAAAAACAGAAAATGTATAATGTGCTCACATTTTCTCTCTCTTTTTTTTATTTATGGCTGGTTTATACATCTGCATCGAGTCAACATATTGTCTACAGCAGGGGTGTCCAAACTACGGAGGTATTTTAGAAATAAAATGAAAGTTGGCCTGCTGTTATGCAAGTTTTTATAATGTGAGATTTAAAGTAGTATCGCTAGGTGTCAGAAACGGGCCAAACAATCTAAAAGCGGAGAGAGTGAAGTTGTAGCGCAGAAAAAGAGGCCAAAGGGTCTAAAAGCTGAGAAAGTGCGCAGTTGTAGCAGAGAAACGTGGGTCAAAGAGTCTAAAAGTGGAGAGGGTGCACAGTTGTAGCGCAGAAAAACGGGCCAAAGAGTCTAAAAGTGGAGAGGGTGCACAGTTGTAGCGCAGAAAAATGGGCCAAAGAGTCTAAAAGCGGAGAGGGTGAAGTTGTAGCACAGAAAAAACGGTCAAAGAGTCTAAAAGCAACGAGAGTGAAGTTGTAGCGCAGAAACACGGGCCAAAGAGTCTAAAAGCGGAGAGGGTGCGCAGTTGTAGCGCAGAAAAACAGGCCAAAGAGTCTAAAAGTTGCTGTAATTAAGGAGTTTAATATCAAGAGACATCATGAAATGAAACATCAATTTGAAAAATGGCCCGTGACTTCAAATATATTCTTCCTTCCCCAACAAAAAAGTTTGGACACCCCTGGTCTACAGCATAGCCTAGTGTTTATATCTCTGCGTCATTATGTAGTGTGGTCGGGACACGTCTGCGACACCTAGTTACATTTCTGGGGACCCAGCTTACACTTTTTGGTTAGTAGTGTCACACCTGTAGCCTGTGTCTGTCTTCTGCTCCTGTCCTCAGTTCTCTTGTTTTGTTTACCTCCTCATGTGCTCACTGAGCATTGCTTTGTTGTGTTATAGGTCCTGTTTGTAACGCCATGCCCCCTTGACTCCTGCCCCAGGTGTTCCTCACCCTCTTTGTGTGTATATACAGTGGGGAGAACAAGTATTTGATACACTGCTGATTTTTCAGGTTTTCCCACTTGCAAAGCATGTGGAAGACTGTAATTTTTATCATAGGTACTCTTCAACTGTGCGTGATGGAATCTAAAACAAAAATCCAGAAAAATACATTGTATGATTTTTCAATTATTAATTTCCATTTTATTGTGGGAAATAAGTATTTGATACACCAGAAAAAGAAACTTAATATTTGGTACAGAAACCTTTGTTTGCAATTACAGAGATGAGACGTTTCCTGTAGTTCTTGACAAGGTTTGCACACACTGCAGCAGGGATTTTGGCCCACTCCTCCATACAGATCTCCTCCAGAGCCTTCAGGTTTCGTGGCTGTCGCTGGGCCACACGGACTTTAAGCTCCCTCCAAAGATTTTCTATTGGATTCAGGTCTGGAGACTGGCTAGGCCACTCCAGGACCTTAAGATGTTTCCTACGGAGCCACTCTTTAGTTGCCCTGGCTGTGTGTTTTGGGTCGTTATCATGCTGGAAGACCCAGCCACGATCCATCTTCAGTGCTCTTACTGAGGGAAGGAGGTTGTTGGCCAAAATCTCACGATACATGGCCCCATCCATCCTTCCCACAATACGGTGCAGTCGTCCTGTCCCCTTTGCAGAAAAGCATCCCCAAAGAATGATGTTTCCACCGCCATGCTTCACGTTGGGATGGTGTTCTTGGGGTTGTACTCATCATTCTTCTTCCTCCAAACATGACGAGTGGAGTTTAAACCAAAAAGTTCTATTTTTGTCTTATCAGACCACATGACCTTCTCCCATTCCTCCTCTGGATCAATCAGATGGTCATTTGCAAACTTCAGACGGGCTTTGACATGCGTTGGCTTGAGGAAGGGCACCTTGCGTGCACTGCAGGATTTTAATCCTTGACGGCGTAGAGTGTTACTGATTGTTTTCTTTGAGACTGTGGTCCCAGCTCTATTCAGGTCATTGACCAGGTCCTGCCGTGTAATTCTGGGCTCATTCCTAACCTTCCTCAAGATCATTGATGCTCCACGAGGTGAGATCTTGCATGGCGCCCCAGACCGAGGGAGATTATCCGTTATTTTGCATTTCTTCCATTTTCTAATAATTGCACCAACAGTTGTTGCCTTCTCACCAAGCTGCTTGCCTATTGTCCTGTAGCCCATCCCAGCCTTGTGCAGGTCTACAATTTTATCCCTGATGTCCTTACACAGCTCTCTGGTCTTGGGCATTGTGGAGATGCTGGAGTCTGACTGATTGAGTGTGTGGACGGGTGTCTTTTATACAGGTAACGAGTTCAAACAGGTGCAGTTAATACAGGTAATGAGTGGAGAACAGGAGGGCTTCTCAAAGAAGAAGTAACATGTCTGTGAGAGCCAAAATTCTTACTGGTTGATAGATGATTAAATACTTATTTCCCACAATAAAGTGGAAATTATTTATTTAAAAATCATCAATGTATTTTTCTGGATTTTTGTTTTAGATTCCATCACTCACAGTTGAAGAGTACCTATGATAAAAATTACAGTCTTCCACATGCTTTGCAAGTGGGGAAAACCTGAAAAATCAGCAGTGTATCAAATACTTGTTCTCCCCACTGTATATGCTGTAGTGAGTGTTTCCTTGTCAAGTATTTTTTGTGTACCACTGAATCTCTGTGTTTCCTGCATCCAGGTCTGTTGTTTTGGGTGCTTAGTGTGAGTTTAGTCTTAGATCTCAGTGTTGTTCCTTATATATAGTTTCTTAGCTTAGTTTTCTTAGCTTAGTCTAGTCTTAGTTCATTTAGTTAATTTAGTATCCCAGTCTTGTTTCTTAGTTTTTGTGCTACCCGTGTTTGCTTTCAGTTTTGCTTTTGTATATCCTGTTTGTTTAAAAAAAATCTCAAATCTGCATATATCTTACATATATCCTACACATCCGTGACAAGTAGAATGTTTTCTGAACGATACAGTTAAGGTTCTTAGAATGTTTAATCTGTCAAGTTTTCTGGATGCTCTTGGAACTTTTATTTATTATTTTTATACATTCTAGTAAGGTTGTTGCGAGGTTTAAATTTTTAGTTTTGGGAATGTTACTTTTAATGGTTCCATTTCAATGCTAGTGTTCGCCTAGCTGGGAACGCTGTGTGAGAAACATTCTAGTAACGTTGTGATGCAAACCATTATTATGTTCCTAATAATTATTTCTGTAACATTACAGGCTGCTTCCTTAACTGCTTTCTTAAAACATTGCTAAACATTCTTATAACATTCAAGGTTATCTGGGAAGGTCCTCATTATTCTACAGTATAGGCTATGGCGTAGGTTTGACGAAAAGAAGTATAAATTGGCTTTTAGAATCAGTGTGGAGGAAATGGTTGCGCTTAGACATAGTTAACATTAGCATTTCCCTTTTTTTGGTTCTTCAGAACTGGGCTTCCACTTCAGTGGCCAGAGCCGCCATTTTAATCGCTCATGATGCACTTTATCAAAGACTAGTGCACAAGAAGCTTTGCCTGTTGCATAATCCTGCTGCTGGGGTGTCAATCTCTGGACCAGCCACAACACCGTCACACAGAAGAACATTTCCCCCTGATTTAGTCTGTCCACAGATGGACCAGACATAGTCCTAGAAAAGTAAAAAGTGGCTTTAAAAAAAAAAAGTGTTGACCGCTATGACTGTGTCCACAGAAAAGCTGTGTCACGAAGAACTTGTGCCAGTCTTTTGTTGAACGGTCTATAGAAACTCTGCAGAATGTCTTTGGTGATGGGCAGCATGGGCCCCAGATTCCGGTTGGCCGGTTTCCTGGTGTTGGACGCTGGACTTTTAGTGATGTCTGCTTCTTTCTGCTGAGTGAGTGGCCCTGTGGAGTCAAAGATAATAAATCATACCATTAGCTCATTAACCCAAAATACAATTAAACTCACCAAATTCTCGATTCTTTCGGTGTTGAGTACTGATTAGTGCTGACTTTTAATATTTATAGCAAACTCATAGAAATAGAATCACACAGTCTGGTCTGTCTGACTCCTGATAGTTACCCTGGCCTTGGGTCCTTTGTGTCTTCACTGACTAGCACATGCCTTGATCTTGAAGTGATCTATGTTGGTCGACCAACAAGAAACAACAATCTTGATTTACACAATCTGTCTGACTGTGGATTGGTGGATTTCAAACTCTTTTCCAGGTTACAAATGGAGAAGGGTTAACGTGGTGCTAGCAGGGAGTTCACCACATCAGTCAACTGTGGAGCTTCAAAAGTGGCAAGGAAAATTAGGAAACTGTGCAACTTGCACGTTTAAAAAGTGCCAGAAGGCAAAAAATAAATGAAACACTGATAATAGCAAGCAAAAAATAAATAAATAAGGTTTCTGAGACGGTTGGGAAAAAAAGTTAGTCTAAAGCTCTTTGACACTATTACATTTTTTTAATTACACTTCTGATTACACCCAATAGCTAATTTAAAGTCCCACATAGTCTGGATCACAAAAAACATAATATGCCAAACATATTGTTCCAATAACTGTGAATTTTAGATTTTAGATTACTGAATGGGCATTATCTAAAAAGGAATAAATAACAAACCTAAATGTAGGAAGTCGAAAACTCTGTGCATGGTGCGTTTCCTATTCGTGGCATGATC
Source organism: Astyanax mexicanus (assembly GCF_023375975.1). Taxonomy (NCBI): domain Eukaryota; kingdom Metazoa; phylum Chordata; class Actinopteri; order Characiformes; family Acestrorhamphidae; genus Astyanax; species Astyanax mexicanus. Next base: position 40,717,983 of record NC_064421.1, read on the forward strand.
CTCCAGTCGCAGGACCAGGATCTGCTCTCGGCTAAACACACTGAGCCAGTCGAGCAGATAGACCACGTACAGCCCCACCTGCAGCCTCACCTGCACAGAAAACAGAGAGAGGACTGCAAACATTAGACATCCAGGAGTAAATGTGCTGGGATAGACTTGTTTAAAGTGTTTCGGGTTTTTCTGTCCCTTTATTGAGATGAGAAAACCTTTCTTTAGGAATATTATGCACAATATGTAATTCAAACATTCAAAGGAACATTAAGTCCTTATTCTGGTCTCAGATCCACATTTCACATTCATTCAGCTATGTCAACAAAAAATGATACAAAAAATATATGACTTGAGCTGAGAACATACAATATATTGCCAAACGTACTCTTGCCCAATCCAAATAATTAAATTCAAGTATTCTACTCCCTTTTATGGCCAGGGGTGTAAAAAGGGTGTCCATGGTCAAAAAGCTGCATCAAAGCCTCACATCACCAAATGCAATGCAATGTGCCAATTATAACGATTGGTGGAGGGGGAAGTATGGGTTGGGTTTGCTTTTCAGAAGTTGGGCTCGACCCCTTAGTTCCAGTAAAAGAACTTCTAATACTTCAGCAAACCAAGAGTTATTTGACAATTTTCCCAACTTTGCAGGAACAGTTTAAGGATGTCCCTTTCCTGCTTCAACATGAAGAAGGTCTTTAAAGACATGGAAGAGCAAGTTTGGTATGAAAGAACTTGACTGACCTCAACCTGGCAGAACACCTTACACCTTATCTTACACTTACTTTTTTTTTAAGTAAGTTTAATTTCAGATAAATTTAAGGAACTTCAACTCGGTTTAGGACTTAAATGTTACATCTAAACTTCAGTCAATCTTTTCTTTTAGTAAACTTTACTTCATTTCTGCATAAAATATTACCTGATTACAATTACTTAATTTATACAATATTAATGAATTATTTTATGATACATCATATATTATAATTCCTGAAATTTAAATATTTTTAGTTAAAATACACATATTACACTGTCTCAACACATGGATGGCATGTAATACTTTCTTTTTAGTATACTAAAAGCCATCCATGTGTTGAGACAGTTAGACTTGGTCTGTTTACAAAATAAATCTTTGAGATTATTAATTATGTAAATATTTACATAATTTCAGTTATATTGTATAAATTAAGTAATTGTAATTAGGTAATATTGTATGCAGACATTAAGTAAAGGTTACTGAAAGAAAGGATTGATTTAGCAAAAATAAATGAAGTAAAGTTTACTAAAAGAAAGGATTGACTGCAGTTCAGTTCACTTATTTACTCTATGTAACATTTAAGTCTTGAAACCGAGTTGAAGTTACTTACATTTATTTGAAATTAAATTTACTTTAAAAAAGCAAATGCAGAAAGTTTACACAGATTTTTTTTTTTTTTATCAAACATCATCAGTTAGTGTTTTACCTTACAAATACTTTACTGTAAGAATGGTTAAAACATTCGAAAAAAACACTTGTGAAAGCCTTGCCAGAAGGGATGAAGCTGTTATAGATGTAAAGGCTGGATCGACATCATATAAAACCTTGCTAATAAAGACTGGGATATCACTCAATGCCATCTGCATGTGAATGCAGATAAGCGCATACTTTTGCAGATATAGTGTGTACACATACAGCATATACATAAACAGCAGTATGCCTTATTATTTTAACAACACAATCATTTTTTTACTTGAGTACTTTCAGTGCACTGTCATTTAATGACATTCAGAAACCTCAGTTAATTAAATGACCAGTAGAGGGACCTGACCACTCGTGTATGAAAATGCACTTTACCCAGAAGTCTATCTGCTATGAGTGTGCTTTAAAGTGTTTAAGGAATATGGCTGTGGATCACTAGCCATTAGACTATAAATCTAAATCCAAAAAGGTCTCATATACCTCATTTTATAGTTTATCACACAAGATGGTTAGCTTGTGATAAAGCCCTTTTTCCCCACAAATGGAAAGTGAATAACAAACTCATTTAAACAAAAGTCAAGCATGACTAATCCTGGGTGTAGCCCTCAGCACTCGCAGCTGTTTCTCCCCAAGATAGAGGCTCCTGATCTGGAGAAAAACCCTCATCCACCCTGCAGAAATATCTAATCTACCATCCGGCACCTGGTAGCTCTGTATGTAGATACAGACACCTCGTGCCAGTCTGGCTTATGCTGAATAATACCAGGCTTCAGCATAAAAGTGGCTTTAACTATTGTGGTGATTATAGACTAGAATACCAAATGTCATAGGACAGAAACTAGTTTCGCGTCCCATGACTTTTGGAACATCAAATGGAAGTTAAGCACACTGTACTGACCTGTGGTATATCTTGTAGGTGGAGACAATGGGCTCTATTTTAGCAATCTGTAGGCAAGCACAGCTTTATTCATTTAGAGCATGTCAGTGAGTCTTTGCTATCGTAACAATGGGAAAAGTATGCCTTGTGCAGCTCGAAAGCAACATGTAGGATTGCTGGAACCTGGAACACCAGGTTTGCTATATGATGTTCACTGTGGGTGGTAATGTTTTTTTATTATGTGTGTTGATGGTACACACATGACACTGGGGATCATGAAATGTTAAATGCCTCCATAGCTTCAGAAATGGTATGTCTCATCCACTATCAAGCTTGGCTAAAACTCCAATAATTTACATGAACTTGCCATGACCATGCTGACTAGTGTTTAACCTTACTCACAAGATAACTAGGGCCAGGTATCGAAATTAAATACCAAAACGGAACCGGCCAAATGTTTCAGTACTACCGAGTACCGAAAGGTCTAAAAAAATTGGGTGCTGGTTTTCAATACTTTGCATAAAACCTGCATAAACACGCCAAACGCGAGGTTAAAACAACTCTCTATCTCTCTCTATCCTCTCTATCTAGTCTGCTAGACCTAAAGCAGACTACACTCTGCAATCTAATCTAATGCTGATAATGCTTAAAAAGAACCCTTAAATACAGTGTTGGAATCGATTTTTTTTAAATGATACCCAGCCCTAAAGATAACTTTCATTCCCAAGCCTTCTCCTTAAAGGTGCATTTTGTAAGACCTGAGAGCGAGTGTGTGAAATGGCTACAGCAGTCCAATCTCAAAACACCACAGAGAGTAGTCTGCTCCGCCCACCCCTCCCCAGTCTCGAAGGTTACTCGGGTTGCCAAATTCAGCAGGCTGAATCTACACAATCTACATAAAGTTAAGAGAAGGAGAGGCAGAGAACTTAGATAACGAGGAAGAGGAGAATTACAGCAATTCTAAACTCTTCTATCACCCGTGAGCCCCCCGAGGCCCCTGCTCGGCGAGTGAGCCCCGTGCCCGGTGAGTGAGCCCTGCACTCTGCGAGTTAGTGTTGGGGAACGAGCAGCAGGAGGAGTCAGAGGACAAAACTGACACAAAACTCCAGGACGCCTGCACACTTAAAATAGGAACGTACTGCTGAAGCCCTGCTGACAAGAGCTGCCAGTACTTTCACTCTTGATCTTAATTCACATACTGCGCTACCATGACTTATGTCATATCAGTGTATTATTATTCCAAACAGTCCAGTCAGAATGTTATGACACTCACTGTTTATCTTATCAGCTCCACTGAGCATATAGGACTCTTTGTAGTTCTATAACTACAGAGTCGTAGATGTAAAGTTACAGGCAGAAGAAAAAAATAGTATGTGTTGAAACAAGAAGGAATATATATTAAAATAAGGTTAAAATAAGGTTTTGAGCCAAAGTTATTTTGGTGTATATCAAATTGTGTCCTCATTGGACGTAAAATTCTGTTTTTTTAAGATTCACAGCACCCTTACCGACCAAAACACAAGTAAATGGATCCTTTCATTATGAAAGCACCTTGAAGTTGCTTACTCACAGGCATGGCGTTGTTGAGGGTGGTGTTGTAAACACAGGAACGCATGGACCTCTCAGCCAGGCAGACTTCAAAAAGCTGCAAGGACTCTGATACACGCTCATGAAAGTCCTCCACTGTCTTATTTGCCAAGCCGAAGTACAGATAGTCTGAATATAGCCTAAACACACACACATACGCAAATACAAAGAATAAAATATTTAATAGGCTCTTACAGGTATTTTATAGTCTGACACTACAAGCATTGAAGTTTCGGTAACACTTTCTATAAATGTCATCTCTATAAGACATAAACATACCCATAACATATTATAATGTATTTATAAGGCATTATAAACATGATTATACATATTTATGAAAAATAATATATAACCCTTCATAGCCTTGTTTATCATGCATTAATTATTGTGAACATAATGCATCTTTAGCTGTGTTTATAGCATGTTTATAGCATGTAAGTCAATACTAAGAAATTCAGTCCTAGCCTGCAGAATGCACTATGACTAAAAAAGCTGCCGACTTATAAACGCACTCTGAAAAATACTCTAATTTTTTTGAGATGATCATAAATTATCTGGAATATACCTTGTGTTGAATATAATATTAGTTGTAGTCACTTATAATGTATTATAACAGCTCCAAGTATTTGTGAGCTCCAAGTAAAGTCATCATTTCATTGTGGGACAAGATTATTAGTAATAGATATATACTATTTTAATATACATATTATAAGCACAGCTTTTATTATAATGTATTATGTGTTATAAGCCATGTTCATAATGCCTTGTGAATGCATTATAATATGTTATGAATGTGGTTATAGAGTCTAGTAAAGATGACATTCATAGAAAGTGTTACCAAAGTTTCTTGTCTGTTCTACAGTCAGATCTGAGCATACGGTTAGAAGAATTGTAAATGATAGGTGTAAGGCAGTGGTGTCCAAACTACGGCCCGCGGGCCATTTGCGGCCCGTTTCCTTTTTTGGAGCAGCCCGTGAGGTATTTTAGAAATAGAATGAAAGTTGGCCCGCTGTTAAGCAGGTTTTTATAATATGAGATTCAACGTTTGAACGGTAGGTGTCAGAAACGGGCCAAAGAGTCTAAAAGCGGAGCGGGTGTGCATTTCTAGTGCAGAAAATCGGGCCAAAGAGTCTAAAAGCGGAGAGAGTGTGCATTTCTAGCGCAGAAAAACGGGCCAAAGAGTCTAAAAGTTGTCGTAATTAAGGAGTTTAATATTAAGAGACATCATGAAATTAAACATCAATTTGAAAAATCTTAGTTTACACAACACTGTCAAAGATAAAGATAGTAAGTCAAGTAAAATGGTGTGTAAATGAAATAATCAGGAAAAAAGTATTATTTAAAGTGGTATATTTCATTATTTGTTTTATTACAGAGTCTGTGGCCCGTGACTTCAAATATATTTCTCCTTCTGGCCCCCATCAAAAAAAGTTTGGACACCCCTGGTATAAGGCATTTATTGTCAAATGCTTGGTTTGGGTTTCAGTACATTAAGCATATCACCAACTTAAGCTTCTAGCTGACTGCATGGTTTATAATAACACCTGCAGACCTATGTAATTCCAGATATTTATAATCTGTCATAATAAACAGAAGCACAGGATGAGTGAATGTTTCTTTTACTACCTTTCTACAGGATCTCGCAGCATCACTATGAACTTGGCTTGTGGTTGGACTGCATGGATAAAGTCCTGCACCAAAAAAGGAGGCTCCATTCCTGTTCCATTGTCATAGAAGTAAACCCACGCGTTGTTGTCCCACATAGTGGATGCACTGGCCTCTCCTGTCAATCAAACACATATACCAAGTTATGTAGCCAATGTTGAAACTTCTTTTAAGAGTCTTATCACTGCTACAAGCTTTGATTCCATTTGATTGAAACAGATATGGTAATTTGTTTGATGATCTTGAGCGTATGAAGTTGAGGACTACCACAGATTGTCTTTGAAAAGAGCTGTTCGATGCTCTTTTCATTTTCAAAGCGTCATTTAAACAAAATGGACTTTTTCTATGATGACTCATAGCAGGAATGACCGAAGGGTAAGAAAAATCTAATGAGCAAATGCTGACTTTCCTCTGACCAGAACATCCTTTGATTCTCCTAAAAGCTATAAAAGAAAGAAAAAACAGCAAAGTCTACAGAAATGTTCTCTAATGACTAGCTTTATTCCGCAGTGACAGACACTGACATGGCAAAAGTTCAATCAAGACCAAGTTGAGATATAACTTTACCAATTATAAGGTCCAGCTGGGTGTTTTCTCTGGAAAAGTTGCCCAGTAGGTCTTGTATCTCATAAGCAGCCAGATCGAATAGGTCCAGGTAGTCTTTCAGGGGATATGGGTTACGGAAACCTTCACTTAGCCTGATGATACCTACAAAAAGGAAACAGATAACTCAGAAGAATGCAAAATAATAAAATAGTAATTTTCATTTACTGGACTGCATTATCTTAGCAAAATCATAAAAATAAACTTTAATTTAATTTACTCCACAGTAGGGGTGGAACAATAAATCAATGTGTAATATATCATAGCGTATTGTTTCAATTGTATCTCACAAATATTGATACGGTCATTAAAACATAAGGATCAATATCCCCAATCTGACTTACTAAAGTTACTGCTTCATTACTCCACATGGTGGCGCTATAATCAAATTAATACGGTAAACCTGCGGTGAAGAATACTGGTTGTTAAATTCAGTAAAACAGACACCAGTTAATCTTTAATTCCTGGTATTTACCTTTTTAGGAGTATTTTATCCTCTTCAGTAACACAGATGCTTTGAGGTATTGTAGAGTATTGTCCTGTGATATATCACATATCTAATAATAATCGCATTGTGAGGTGTCCTGTGATTTACACCCCTACTCCACAGTGTCTCATATGTAGTGAGAATGTGTCACCAAAGTCTAATTTTTACACCCACAGTGGACAGTATTCCCTGAAATGGGGAAATGATGGTAACCGGTGGCATTTGGGCTAACAGGAGTCACAGGCAAGCGCTCACAGGAGACAGGAAACACTTAATGATGATGAAAATCAAGAGGAAGATGGATGATCACAACAATCAAACCAAGCAGAATTTAATTGAATTTTTGCACCAGGAGTGGCAAAAAGTTATCCAAAAGCAGTGTGTAAGACTGGGGGAGGAAAACATTACAATATGCATGAAAACTGTGATTAACAAACCAAATGGGTTATTCCACCAAATATTGATTTCTGAACTCTTAAAACTTTAAGAATATGAACGTGTTTTTCTTTTGTTTTTTTAGAAACATGTTCATTGTTCAGATTTTCTTGCATTTGTATTTTGTGTATTTAGACTTTGTATATTTTTTGTATATTTCTGCACACCTCTCTTTTGACCTGTGCTGCTGCAATTTGCACTGCAACAATTAATTAATTAAATCGATTCAAATCGATTATTAAAACAGTTGGCAAATAATTTTATAATGCATTAGTTGGGTCTACATTATTATACACATACGTACAGTTGCAACCCTTTAATTTGGGGGATTAAGCCAACAACAATTCGTGGCAATAAAGCATCATTTAGCTGGAACCATGCTGAAGCTAATGTTCCTAGAGCCTGCTAGAGTAGTTAAACATGATTCTCATTCTTAGTTAAGTTATATTTCAGTTATGTTTAGTGAACAATTCCTGTGCTTTTAGTAAGTTGTCCATTCCACCTTAAATGCTGCTGTTACTGTCTTTTTTAGGGTCTTTTGATTCTGAAGTTCTGCAGACGTGTTTGAGAATCTCAGCCGAGTCTATATTTACATTATATTTACTTTTGTTGTGTAATTAAATTATTATAATACTTAAATTAATGTAATTGCCGGGTTAATTATTTATGTAAACATTAATATATTTAATAATGGTAGCTTGTTTATTATACAATTAATGTCACACCTTACACCATGTCTGTCTTGTTAGTTAGTCATTAGTGTTCCCGCCCCCTTGTTACTGGTCCCAGGTGTTCCTTACCCTCATAGTGTATATCGTCGCTGTCCAATGAAAAACACTTATGTCCATTTTTGTCGATTTTTAGTTTACTACATCATTTGAACAGACAGACTGTCCCTTACACTGTGCCAAAATTTCTTTATAAACGGACCAATCAAAACTCTTCAAAATTAAAATTTGAGATAAGTGTTTTTCATTGGACAGCGACGATATAAGTCCTTTTGTTTCATTGTCCTGGTTGAGTCTTTTGTGTGCTCCGTGTCTGGTTTGTGGGCTTTGTATTTTTGTATGCTCTGTGTTTTGTGATTTCAAGTGTGGCAGTTTTTGTCTGTTCTTAATTGTTCTGTTTTGTTTTCTTAGTCATATACATTCAGTCTAGTTTTTATAGTCTTTTTTTTTGGTCTTGTATTTGTAGTTTAGTTTTCTTAGCCTTGTTTATTTGTTTTTACATTCCTTTACTCATGTTTGTGTTTGCTGTCTGTTTTGCTTTTGATTATCTTGTTTGTTTAATGAATAATTTATCTTGATTTATGTTCACAATCTTCTTCCTCCTCCAATGTGACAATTACAACATTAGTACATATAAGACATATAAGACTAAATAAAGTACATATAAGTTTTTTTATCAATTGATTAATTGCATAAAAATAATTCAACAGATTTATCAACTACCATAATAATAATTAGTTGCATACCTAGCTGTATTTTGACAATTAATAAAGCATTAATAAAAGATAAATATATTTCTACTTGTCAAGATATCAACTTGGAAAACTGAACATTCTCAGAACATTAACTGTAACGTCCAAAAAATGTTCTACTAACCAAAAATTGTCAGCGAGGCTAGAATTATCAACAAACATTGCACATAAGTTTACATTACATTACATTACATTACATTACATTACATTTGGCAGATGCTTTTGTCCAAAGCGACTTACAATAATCAAGTACAAAAGTAATAGAAATTAAGATAAACCATTTTTAGATAGGGCTTAAAGGAGGTCGAAGGGAAAAAAGGGATAGAGGAGTGCAGGAGGGGAAGAAGGAAATGAGGTTAGAAGTAGTTAGTTAGTTAGAGGTGTTAGGAGAGTAAGTGCTCTTTGAAGAGCTCTGTCTTCAGGAGTCTCTTAAAGATAGAAGTTCAAAGACTTCAAAGCTCACAAAACTCACCAAACCTCTTTCGTGTCCACCAGTGCGGCTCCTTCATGGTGGTGAACTGGACCTGCGGGTGCAGCCGAAGGCGATCGTAGAGATCTGTGGTGCCACACTTGGGCTGACCGATGATGTAGAAATAGGGCAGACAGCGGAGGCGGTAGCTTCTTCCCGCGTGATGGTGGAGGTGCTCCTGAAAAGCACTGCGCAGGTGATCATACACTGCCTGGAAGCGTTTGGAGTAAAGGGCATACGAGTTCCTCCTGTATGGGTCTACTGTGCTGTTCCCAGTGTGTTCCTCATACCAGCAGGGGTTTTTGAGGTAGGGAAGAAATTTACGAGGGATTACGGAGAAAATCTGCAAGGGAAGAAATAATTTCCATAAATCCTTTTAAAGAAGGTTTCAGCCCATAATCACACGTGAACATTTTCTCATTTCCCCAAACACAGCTCATTATCCCACAGATGCTTGGTTTATAAAATCTGTAGCTAAGAGGCCTTATGAAGCTGAAAACTAATATTGTGGTAACCTGTGGTAGTGTAAGTAATGGCAGTTTCATGTAAGCTAATACTTGTGTACTGACATGCCAAAATGAATGGGAAGCTGTATGTACAGTATCAGTCAAAAGTTTGGACACAACTTTTCATTCAATGTTTTTATTTTTTTTCAGACTATGAAGAAACACACAAGGAATCATGTATTAAGCATAACATGTGAAAAGAAATTTAGAAAAAAAAATACTTTGTGGAGCATCATCTGGGGTGCTGTTAACGTGTGGTTTCTGAGGCTGGTAACTCTGATGAACTTATCCTATGTAACAGAGGAAACTATTGGTCTTCTTTTTCTGGGGTGGTCCTGATAAGAGCCAGTTTCATCATATTGTTTTTGATGGTCTTTGCAACATCACTTGAGGACACTTTCAAAATTGACTAACCTTATTTCTTAGTAATTGTAATGAACAGTAATAAACAGTGCAACCTGCAGTGAGTGGTTATGATGAAAACTGGTTGCATCTGGCTAGAATTTTAATGAAGGAGACCCCACACACATATCCCACAAATCAGAGAAGCGTTATTTAGTTTGTATTGGACATGGAAAAATCCTCACTGCAGCAGAGATGTCTGTTAATGGCACCTAGTAGACGGCATAGTGGGCTCTGCTAACTAGTTAACTAGTGAATCCTGCAGTTTCACTGAATTGTCCAGACTTGGCCTGTGAGAAAATTCAGACTTTTCTTTAAAATAATTAAAAAATATATTTTAGCATCAATACACTGTGTATGCCATAGGTTTTAAAAAAGCAGAAGAAGCTTTCTTTATATGTACAGTCCCCTCCAAAAGTATTCTTCTTTTTAATCATGGTTTTATCTTCTGGTGAGGCCTCTGTACTTTTGTTTATGAAGTCTTCTGTGAACAGTAGATTGTGATACATTCACTCCTGCCCTCTGGAGATTGTTGCTGATGCCACTAACAGTTGTTTTAGGGTCTTTCTTTACACCACTCACAATGTTTTGCAAAGTGTTTTTCTTTGGTCTACCTGTTCGACATCTGTTACTTAGTACACCAGTGACGGCTTTCTACTTCAGGGCATTCTAAACGTAACATAAATGTAAACTGAACATAGACATTCAGCGCTATTTATTGTTTGAATAATCTATGTATAGTCAAAACATACCTGACAGTCACATGTTTCAATACTTTTGCACACAAGAAAAATGTCTTTCTTGAGTTCTTCTGAACTGTGCATCAAGTGTCCAGCTGTCAATACCAGGAAATAAAAGCTGAAATGTTGATCTTTTGTAACTCAAATATTTTCAGTCTACAGCAGAAATAAAATAATTGGCCTCACTGTTCCAATACTTTTGGAGGAGACTGAATGTTATGTTTTTTTTACCCAAACACTGAAGAAAAGACTTACATGAGGTTCTCTCTCCCTCAGCTCCATTAGGCCAGGCACTTTTCTTTGCTGGAACTCCACTTTGGCTACAATATTCCTGACCACCTCCTTTACTCCAGCATTGTCTTTTCCTGAGGACAGGTTTATGGGCTGAGACGTTACCCTGAACTGGGACGGGGACGGTGTAAGTAATAGTCCGTTCTGGTCTCTTGTCAGGATATAGGAAGCCATGATGAGGAACGTGGCTAGAAGACCAAACACGAAGCTGAAGACCTTGACTTTGCGTACGGATCCAAGACCCCAGGGACCCCATGACTGGCATTGAGCCCTGCTCTCATCCACTGGGGTCAAAAAGGCAGACCATCCATCTCCCAAGCTCAGCAGCACAGGCCGTCTTTTGTAGTCCCCCATTTCATCCACAGTGCCAGTAAGGAGGCCATATTTGTAGTCCATTGCGGTCTCTCCTTATGGCTAACATATGCTATTTGATTGTCAAGAAGGTTCCATTGAGATATTAAATTATGGAAACAGGATTAATCCAACACCGGGAGCTCCTGGAAAAAGCAGCAGTAAATTACAGTCTCGTGATATTAACGTTGCTCTTTCAGCAGGGGCTGTCCCTGCGGCTCTGAGCCATTGTTTGTGATGGGATGCCTGTGGGCTGTGGAGACGCTTTGAGAAATGAGTGGGCAGGTTGGTGAGGGCAAAATCACCTCAGACTTCAGTCAGATCCCAATCTTTGAAGCATTTGAGCATTTCTCCACACACACAGCAGATATTGTTGTTGAGGTCACACTTATGGCAGCTCAGATGACAGTGGGGTGTGTTCCTGTAATACAGAGAGAGAGCATTACTGTAAACCGAGCTATAAATACATCAAGTAGGCTTTTAACACACGATTATTGATTTGACCAAAGTCTCGTCTGGGTTTCTCAGTCAATAGAGCATCACTATTGCTCAGATTCCTGTCTCTGTCTCATTTGAAGGATATGGAGACACTGGTTTAATGGTTGTTTAAATAGTAGATATTACCACCACAGTAGAGAGTTAAGGATAACATTAGTGTCAGCATCAAAGTGTTATAAATAACACTTCCACTGTTGGTACTCTGCAAGGGCTGAACAATACTCATTTTAATTGATGTTAAAATTTTATTATTTGGCAAATTTTAAAATGTCATTAATTAATAATTATTATGAAATAAGTATAATCAAGTTGCATATCCAGTATGTTATATTCAACAAATAAACTAAATTTGTTCTCATTATGAAACTTTATGAAACTTTTTTCAAATTAGTCAATATTAGGGCTGTGTATTGGTGGCAATGATTGAGCGACATGTATAAAAGTATCACGATACAAGGGTTGCAGTTCATTATATTAATTGGCCTTGCTCTCTCTGGGTGGATACTGAATAGATGGCGCTCTTTCTCTCCAAAGGGTGATGTCACTCAGCATAAGGCGTCTGTGAGCTGATATATCATAACCAAGTCGCTGCGCTTTCCTCCGAGTGCGCTGTGATGCTACTCGGCAATGCTGCATCAGCAGCAGTTCGAAAAGAGGCGGTGGCAGAGTAGGAATGTGCTAGTGATGCCACAACCCTCCTTGTGTTTTGGCATTACTAGTGACGTGGAATATAAAGCTAACAAGCTGCTGAATGGGTGGGACAATCGGCCTAGGTAAATTTGGGGATTTTCTTTTTTTCTAGTTGTATGACTAATTAATACTTTTAAAGTAAAGTATCTGTAATGGATCTAGGTTTTATTACTGTATAGTATCTGTAATGTTTCTTGGATTGATGATGATGAGTCTAGGATTAATGGTATTAGGGTAATATTAACACCAGCTACAAGGAAACCAGAAATAAAAAGGTTTTATAAAATTTTATAAATGAATGTTATGGCATTTTCAATGATTGTTTAATGAGAACATTATAATGTGTTGAGTTACTGAGTTTAACGGGGAGATTTAATGGAGGAAATAAACTAAATAAAGTATAGCTGCATAGTCTATTCTACCTTAGCCGAACATAAGATTTAAAAGGCATTTAAGTGTCTGGATGTTGTTAAAATGTGTGAAGTACTGATATTTAGTGAGTAAATATGTAATCTGTTGTGTTTGGGCACTTTTGGAGACACAGACTAAGTTGAATGCAAATTGTGTGAGTGAGTCATTTACCCGTCTTCCATTGTGCTTCTGTCCCAAGCACTAAATGACGATTGGTCGACAATGCAATTTGTAGTAGACAAATTTAATTAACTGACATTGTCGATTATACTGATTAATTATTGCAGCCCTAGCATGTGAGTATGTGTGTATGTGAGAGGCAGAGAGAGAGAGAGAGAGAACCTTAGAGTCTTTAGCACAGCGGCACTGTTTTGACAGTTTCGAGGAAAATGAAGCAAAGAAAGTAGTGGATGCCTTAATAGGTTATATTAATAGTCATATTAAGCCTATGGTTTGTGTTTTTTTTCTCCTAATTCTCTTGTAATTTAACCATAGCCATAACCAGTCATATTAAGACTATGCTTGAAGTGCAAACAGAGACAGAACATTTTTTAAATACAGTACAGAGCTATGGGATTAGTACAACTGCCTATGAAACAGTCACGTGTAGGATTTACTTACAGTATTTATATATGGTTTGTGTCTTGTTGGTCACTCTGTTACCGTTTATTGTTTCTACTGTATACCTGTAAGCAGGTGTGAATAGAATTTTGACATTTGGGAATAAAGTCAAAATTGTCTAGATTCGAAAAAAGATGCATCTAAGAATAAACATTTTCTCCACCTCTTGTTCACAATCTAGTAATTACATTAAATATCATATGTTCTTTATGATGCACTGCACTTAAATGCACAACAGTTTCACATCAGTCAAGCCAGGCTACACTTTGACAGAAGCAGTGAATATTGTGTGTGTGTCTGCATGCATGGGGCATGTGTGTGTTTGTGTGCGTGCGTGCGTGTGTGTGTATTAAGGGCCGATAACATAATCTGTAAGATACGACACCCTGAGGATACACATAATTAAGAACAGAGGAGAGCAGCTGCTAGATACCAGATACTCTTAGCTTCATCACTCCAGCTCTCTGCCAGTCTTTCCAATTATCTTTCACTGACAGTTATCCACACACACCATTAGACCGAGATAGGGTAAGGAGTGTATGACATGACAATATATTATTGCAATAAATTACATTATTAAAGTTCCTATAAGGTTAGATTTCAGGCTGAGTCTGAGACGAATTTTCAGGTAAACAATGTAGTGGATTTTTTACTTTCTGAATATCCGGTTAGTTTATATTAGATGGTTTATGGTTGTATCGTATTTAAAGTAAATGAGAGAGCTTATGTCTTAAGTATTACAATATTACGTTTCTGCCATACTGTCCATCTGGGCATATTACAATCCAATAAGAAATTCATCCTAAAATCTGTATCTAATAATAAGTGAAATTGTGTACAAGAAAGCAGGCATACATAGAGAAAAAGGACATAGAAAGAGATATATTTGCCTCTGAAAGGTCAGTAACTCCTTAATCATTCATGCAAAAACCACTTCCAGAGCTACAAGGTAAAAATGCAAACATCTGTCTCTGGTTCTGGTTCAAAACAGACATTTCCAGATGACAAAAAAAGAAACCACAAACAGAAACTCATGTGACCAGCTTTGCTGTGGCAGCTGTGCCCATCTGCATGATCTGAATCAGGAAAGAGGAAACATCTTAAGTACGGGCATCTACTTAGTCTGGTCGGTTATACCAAGAGAATTTCCAATGAAAATGTAGACATTTCTTACATCTTCACCACAACTTGATCTAGAGCAGAATAATCTGGTTTGTTTTATGGCAAGACTGAACAAAAGTCATTATCTATAATAAACGATGATAAATGATAGCAGACTAGATCTCCTGCTAAGGCCAAGTCTGATGTTCTGGTATTTGCATTTTTAATCATTTTAATAAAACAGCAAATCTATACTTTTAAGATTAGAAGGTTTTTTGGGATCATGATAATGATGACTCTAAATCCCACATGGATGACCTGAAGAGAAACAAACAAACTTTTGAAATAGGGCTCTGCGATGTAACCAAAATACATATCCAAATATAGGCCACTTTACATCTTAATAACAATATATATAAATATATATTTTGCCTTTTTTGAAACAGCACTTATCCAGACTTCTAACATGCAGTTCATTGAAGCAACACACACACACACACACACACACACACACTACTAAGTAGGAGAGTAAAAACTAAGGTTGTGCCATATTGTATCATATGCATAATAAAATATTGCCAAAATTAGACATTATCCTTATCGCAAAATGTTCTGAAATGATGTGATATTATTTTAGGGCATTATATGTCTATTATAATTTATTTTACTTCAATCCTGTACCAAAGTAGTGCATTATAAGTATCATTACATGTTGGATCATTGACTCTGAATGTTACAATTTGGCGAAAAGCTCAATTAGAGCTGTGTCATATCATATCGTTTTCACACCTTAGCCCATGTCTGTCTTGTTTTTTTCCCTTATTTGGTCCCTTGTACTCCTGTAATGTGTTCCCAGCCATGTGCTATTGTTTTGTTATTGTTCTGTCTCCGCCTTAGCCCCGCCCTGTCATCTGTAATCCCTCCTGTCTCATTTGTAACCCCACCCCCTTGTTATTTCCACAGGTGTCCCTTGTGTGTGCCTGTGTATAAATACCCCATGTGCTCCTTTGTTCTGTGTCGTGCTTTTTGTTTGACCTCGTCCTGTCACTCTGTTTGAATCTTGTTTAGTTGTGTTTGTTGAGCCTTTGACCAGCCGTGTTTTTGTCTACAGTGTTCTGGTTTGTTTTCTTTAGTTTGTTTCTTTGTTTGATTATTTTGCTTGTTTGTTTAAGTCTTTTAGTTTATCCTTTGTTTTTATAGTGTTTGTTTAAGTAACCTTATTCTTTTTAGTTTGTCCCTAGTGTTTTGTTCTTTGTTTATTTTCTTTATGGAAAATAAAAGTGACTTGCGTTTGCATTCTGTCTCTTCTTCCGTGTTACAATCGTGTGTAATATTATAATAAATATTTATTTCTATGCTTTGTCATATTGCCAAGAATATAATCATCATAAAAATACCCTGAAATATTGTGATTGTGATATTGTTTTAGAGCCATATCGCCCGGCCCTAGTGAACACACGCACATGCATAGAGCAAAGCATCTGTACCCAGACATCAGCATATCTTACCCAAGTTGAACATGACCAAAAGAATAACAAAGAATTAACAGCTTTCTGTGAAGAAGAATAGCGACAAATCGTACAACAAGAACTGAAAAAAATTAAGCAAGCTATTAAATGTGTTTACAAGCTGTGTTTTCTGCCAAAAGGAGTGTTACCAAGTCTCAGAGACTAAGGCATAGACACTGCGTTTTGATTTTCTTTCTTCTATGTAGTAAATTACAGTAATGGTGCATTAAGATTATTTAAACATATTGCTTTGTTTTATGCTAATACATTTCCTTCCTTTAACATAATATGGCTGAATTTTCATCTCTTTTCTTTGCCTTCTTGAACTAATAGATCCAGGAGGAGCTGGGTAATAAGGATCACTCACTCACAGCTGTATCTGACCACAGGAGGCCTGTTATTCATTGGCTAACTGTGGTCAAACAGCTTAAGGAGAATATTAAAAGACAATTGATTCTACAAGAAGCTAAACAAACAGAGCACAAGCCAACCCCAATGGCATGGCAAAACCACCACTATAAAATTAACACTTAGGCTTGTGTTAAGTCTGCCTTTAGCACATGCTGTCAGCATTAATTTAGCTGCGGTAATGTTTTTACTCAGCGGATGCATGTAGTACTAATGTCTTTATTTATTAAAGTGAGTGCTGGGAAAAGTATTATTCATTAAATGCCTTCACAGAGAGAGACGGAGAAGAAGTCAAAAGAGGTCATCTCAGTTCCCATGGAGATGAAGGCAGGTAAGTCGATCTGGGATGTGTTCAAGACGTTGCCAAGGGAAATAGATTTGAGCTTTTGTTGTGTTGACCACAATGACATTACAGAAGCACTGCAAATAATTGAAAACATCTTCTATCCTTTATGTATCATTTCTTGTTTCATAAGCGACCTATGGTTCTACAGTGCCTATAAAAACCATTGACCCCCTTGGATGTTTGAAGTGGGAGAGACCAAAATACTCTGAAACTCTGAACCTGAATGTCTAATTACCATTTTAGAAACATATTTTACATCACTGATAAAATCTGACAAAACGGAATACAGAAGGAATACAGACATTCGCAGATACAGATAAAATGGATGCTTATTACAGGCTTGGATGGTACAGGGGTAGTCGTAAAAAGAACCAGTAGAGCACCGGAAAACAGTAGCCACAAAGAGTTCATACACAAGAAAGCCAGCATCAGAGATAATCCAAAAATCGAAAACGTTAAACAGTCCAGGTCAAACACAGTAAATCCACGATCAGAGGTACAGGCAGAAATCGACATCGAAAAAACAAAGAGCAAGGTCATTCACGGAAATAACAATCACAGAGATAATAACGCTTTGTAAAGTGGATAAACCAAACAGTACTCGGCACAGGTGTGTGCATGGAGTGTCCTTATATACAGCAGGTAATCAGTATTCAGGGCTTCCTGGAGGAAGCAGGTGAGGTGTCACGTGATCGTGTGTGTGTGTGTGTGTGTGTGATGTCAGCGGGTGGTGCGTTCTGGGTAATGTAGTTGTCTAACTGAAAACCTCCGTTAGAGCTGTGTGTGGGAAAAACAGAAGCGCCTACAGCACCAGACGTGAAAGACTTGGTATGGCTACTGCACTTGCACAGATCTCCTCATCGATGGAAGGGCCTTCCCCACTAGCAAGCTGACCCCCTTCACTAACAGCATACGCAGCAAGCTGAATACACTAGATTGGACTTTACGAGAAGTCCTGTTCCAGTCAGTAGTTGGTCTCCTCATTAATAACGTCTCTGATCTTAGGCTACTGTGCAGCAGCTCAAGAGTTCCAATCTATTGGTTATGCTGTTTTACAGAAAGTAGACAAGCTGTGTACACATTTAAACACTTGTGTCAGCAAAGGGTCACCTTAATGCAGCTAAATTTACTGATAAAGTATAAGTTAAGAGATGGCCCTCGCGATCAGCTATAAACTTTATGCATTTAATCTAGTCATTGATCCAAACGGTTAATGACAGCGTAGGGAGTTACACCAGCAACTAATATCCCTTCAATTGTAGCTTTAAATGACTAAACTTTACAGCACAGGGGCTCACACAGTGCATAAGAGATTCCTCATTAGCAGCTGATGCTGAGGCAGTGCGCAGACACTCAAGCTGAGAGTGTTATCCCAGTAGGAAGCCAAACGGAATCCGTTGAGTAAATACAAAACATCAGCTTACTAAACTGAGAGCCTTTCTGCCACTCATGGGTCATATACACACCCTCAAATGTTTGGGGACACCTAGCTTTTTTAAATGCTGAATATAAGTAAGAATATGTTAGTTGTCAGTTTGCAAGAACATATTAAAGATCAAGCTGGTTCATTCAGAGGGGAATAAAATCAAATGTAAATATCTGTGACATTGTTTGTGACAGTCCTACCTTTAACCGTCGCGATAATTACATTCTAATACATTATATTGTACGATAAAATAACATGACGTTGATCATTTTTGCCGCACTAGATATTGCTGTCATATTTTTCTGTTCTCTACTCTTCTGTTCTTGTCTCTTTTAATTTGTTCCCTATACCAAACAGACACACACACTAGGACTGTCACGATTCTCTAAATTCTCGATTTGATTTTATTTCCGATTTTAGGGTCACGATTCGATTCTCGTTTTTCTTTTTTCTCTTCTTTTTTTTTTACAGCAGAGAGGCCTATGCCAGTTTTAGATTAGTCTATGGTCATTCATTGGTTCGATTAATCAAATTTACAATATCTTATTTCAAAAGGTGGGCTTGATATAAGTGTTTCAAAGTGATACATGTGATCTGTAATACACCACATTAAGCACAATGGTCAAATTTAAATACTTTAATTAAGATATATATGTAATGCCATCTAGTGGCTTTTTTTTTGGTAGCAGCAGTGTGCACTATTAAAACAGCAATGTGCAACATAAAATAAATAATAAAAAAATACAGTCTTGTACAAAATAATAGAACACTTAGAGCCTTAACAAACTGAACTCTATCCTACTATAACAGTTAAACATGAAAAATAAGACTCCGTCCCTGAGAATAAATAATAAATATTATTAACTTTATCTGAGAGAAAGATGCTCCTTAAGGTACCAAAACTATTATCATATTTGAGGCTAGACAAAACAACTGTTATTTTTATATTTTCAAGTTTTTCTTTAAGAAGATGAGAATGTCCACATTCTCTGGAGAAAGGGCTGCTCTTTCAGCAGTCACAATGTCCGCAGCGTCGGCTATAGTGTGCTGCGCCATTTGTGCAGAGCCGCTCTGTCCGACCCGCTCTGTCCGAGCCTGACCTGGCCCGTAAAGTGTCAGTATGATCCCGCAACAAAGATGTGTTAGCTTTCGCAACATATCAAGTATAAATCAATGCGGACGAGTGAAGAAGCTGCGCACTGTGCAGCCATTGCTACATGATTAAAACATTCTAACTTTTTTATGATCACAGTGTGATTTGTTACTTTGCTATATTGTGATTATTATGCCATAGCTTTATATAAAATAAAAAATAGCATTAAAAAACCATAGGGGTAGACAATCTAAACTGTACAATTGTTCTGCTTTAATTAATCAATACACAGAGACCTCTAAATTCTAATTCAACACAAGACAAATACGCTTTCACTTTGTGTGTGTGGCTTTCCTTATAAGGAAGCAAAATGTTAATAAGAGGTTAATGCTGTATCTTTGTGTTATGCTATGTGGGGCGAACTGCTAGGTAATATCACCCTGGTTTACTGAAACATTTAGGGTTCCTCTGTGTAGCGCTGTCAGGCGGCATATAACCGTGGCAAGTCCTAGCGGTTAGCTGCTAATGCTATTGCACTGCTGTATATCTGTATTGGGATCTTGAAGTGTTGTCCCAATTCTTAGGGGGATGATTTCACCCCTCCTCTTATAACTCTTTTCCAATAGAAAGGGGTTATCCTCAAAAAATTGGGGTAGGGGTACACAGGAGAAATGGAATTGGGCCTAAATACTGCAAATCAAAACAGCGCTATGACAAACCACGAGGCAACATACTCTCTCTGACAATATACTCTAAAGATAGGATCAGGCAGTTGGCCTGCTGCCCTGGGCTTGGATCGTGCCCATGGCTGCACACTAAGGCTGGTGTGTCGGATTGAGGCGGTGCCATTAGAGGCTGGAGGGGAATGCCAACGATCTGGAGCACGGGTCACAGTTAACATCAGGGCAGCCCAGACAAACAACACCCTCCAGATGGACTACATAAATAGACTGCGCTGAGCAAATACTACACGTATGGAAAGATCTGTGTGTGTGTGTGAGAGAGAGAGAGAAAGAGAGAGAGACAGAGAAAGAGATGGAAAGAAAGTAAGACTGTGTATGCACTAGGGGTGTGCCATATTATATCGGCAAAAATGTTGAATATCGTGGACGATATTACACCCTGAAATATTGTGTCCTATCACATCACATTATCACATCAGAGTACTACTTTTTTTGCTGTTTTTAGCAAATTAAAAATTCACACTGTTCTAATTTCCCATTATAGATCTACTACAGACAGACTATCTCTGTCCAGTATCATTTATTTCACTTTAATCCTGGATATATGGAGATATTTGCAGTGCATTATTAGTATCACGACATTGTGGACTATTGACTTCTTTTAAAAATCTGATAAAATGATTTTTTCAGTTATTCATATCATATTGCATGCAATAATACAATTCTAAATATTTTTTTTTAAATGCAGTGTTGTGTCTTATCGCCAAAAGTATCGTTATCGTAAAAATACCATGATATATCGTGATATTATTTTAGAGCCATATCGCCCACCCCTGGTATGCACATCCAAAAATGTATGAAAAGTATGTTACAACAATTGGCAATTTGCAACATAGGATATTTATAATTTATGTCAATGTTATTTAAGTTAAACAGTAAGAAACAGTTAAAACAGCAAAAAAAATACAATACTAAATACTTAAATTACTGGGAAAACAATTGTTTTGTCGTAGTTTCAGCAATCTCCAGATCCATGCCAATGCATGCCAGCAATCAGCTCAATCAATGCCAATAATTTGACCCCTCTGAAAGAGATTTACATATTTTCCACATATATATATATATATATATATATATATATATATATATATATATATATATATATATATATTTGGTGTATTGCAAATTGTTATCACAAAAGAAGACATTATGCAAACAAAGCTTTACCAGTTGAAATCATAACAACCAATCAACAAGTGCAACAAGTGAATCTGCATATTCCATCCTACACAGCAATCAGATTTCTGTCTGACCTACAGTCTAACAGTCAGCCCAGTGTAAATGCATGTGGTTAAAAGCTTATGAGGATACAGACCAGATACTCATGACATAAAGTTACCAGGTGTGATTTGGGTCATTGTTTACATTGCAAATCATATTAAAATATATATTTCCACTTACAAACAAATCGCTCTCTCTCCCCAGGCCACACAGTCTGTGTATGGAGGGAAATTTTGATAATGTTTTTTTGTTAACTAAGACATTAGAAAAGATCGTGTACATCTTTTGGACTTGGAAGAAACCATATAATGCAATAAAATTGCAATCAGTGAGCTACGAATGAGATGAATAATATAAAAATGTATATAATATGAGACAACCACTTATTGCAGCTATTTGTTTTTTAATTCGCCTACAACAACTACAACAGAATTGCCGTGTCATCTCCAAACAGACACACACAACACACTGGACACTCTCCTTTACTGGCCAGACCAGAAACTCTCAGCCACACGAGAAAATGTGCTTAAAGAGCTGTTTGTAACCGTTTAAATGGAATGTACTGTGCGGAAATTCTGATTTTGAGCCAAACGTTTCACAACCAAAACATACTGCCAGGACTGAGGGACGTTCTGTCCTGCACTTATCTTATGTTTCCATTAGCTAATCTATTTTCATGTCCAACATACTTAAATGTTAAGGAAATAAGATTTTTTTTTTCTGGTTAACCTACTTAATGCTAGCTCTATTAATACAGGGCACAGAGGAATTTCCCCTCACCAAAATCTAAATGCAAGAAACTATCCATATGAAGTGTCCATAAAACATGTATAACTGCTGTTTCCCCCTCTTACTTGGAAAAATATGTCACCCAAGGTCACTGATCTGAATAACAAATCAGCAACTGAATAAGTACAGCATAAATAAATACTTTACATATAAAAAAAACATTTTGATCTATTCATGCTATTATATTAATGCTTATAGAATCAATGTGTGAGAGAAACCAGTCTGTTAAGTGTGGGTTATATGATTTTGTCAAATAAAACTCTAGTTTTCAAGCCATTTTTCATTTTTGACGTCCATCCATCCATCCATCCATCCATCCATTTTCCTCCGCTTATCCAGGGTCGGGTCGCGGGGGCAGCAGCCTAAGCAGGGAAACCCAGACTTCCCTCTCCCCAGCCACTTGGGCCAGCTCGTCCGGGGGAATTCCAAGGCGTTCCCAGGCCAACCGAGAGACATAGTCCCTCCAGCGTGTCCTGGGTCTTCCCCTGGGCCTCCTCCCGGTGGGACGTGCCCGAAACACCTCACCAGGGAGGCGTCCAGGAGGCATCCTAATCAGATGCCCAAGCCACCTCAACTGGCTCCTCTCGATGTGGAGAAGCAGCGGCTCTACTCTGAGTCCCTCCCGGATGACTGAGCTCCTCACCCTATCTCTAAGGGAGAGCCCAGACACCCTGCGGAGGAAACTCATTTCGGCCGCTTGTATCCGTGATCTCGTTCTTTCGGTCATGACCCAAAGCTCATGACCATAGATGAGGGTAGGAACGTATATCGACTGGTAAACCGAGAGCTTTGCTTTTTGGCTCAGCTCTCTCTTCACCACGACGGACCCGTACTGCGCCCGCATGACTGCTGACGCAGCACCGATCCGTCTGTCGATCTCCCGCTCCATCATGTTTTTGACGTTTTCTTTAAAATTTTATTTTTAAATCTTGTCTCGTCTCGTTCTCGTGAACCCAGTATCGTGTCTTGTCTCGTGATATTAGTGTCACGTCACACCCCTAATTTTTACTTCTATTCCTTATATTTTCACACAATTACCTTTACCGTATTTTTAAATACTATAAAGCGCACTTAAAATTCTTTAATTTTCCCAAAAATCATCAGTGCATCTTAAAATCAGGTGCGCCTTATGTATGAATTTTTTTATCTCAATTTTTATCTTAAAAATTATGTTTTAAGAAAGCAAGCACACCACCCAAGAAATGGGTGTGGCCAAATAGCAAGCCCTTTCTTCAGCGAGTTCGAGTTTATTCTCAGTGATAAGCCCAGACACTAGAACTCCTTGATAACTCTTGTAATTCTAGATTTGGTTAAAAAATATGGGACTTTTCCTGCTGTGTGAATGCACCCATTGTGCCCTGTTCACACTTGTTCTTATCATTACATCACCTGAGATATACATCATATATATTCCAGGTGTGAACAGAATCTTTAAAAAGCTCAATCACTTTTACCACCTAGAACTCCTAGTTTAGGTTTGGATTAAAATTCTAATGAATATCAAAAATAAACATCAGCTACTTCTTCTGGATCCTTAAGTAAGGCCGACATGATATGTTGACATACCTAGTCCTTAAACAGAACACCAGTAAATAACATTACTTTGCTGTATATTTGAGTTTGTAACTTAAATCTTTATATGTGTGCAGCGTAGTTTGAGGCAGACTGGGCAGATTGAGGCCAGTCATTTTAATTGGTCATATCCCCTCTGACAGGAGCAGAAGGAATGAGGCGATGTGGACTGACACTAGCAGCACAGAAAGCCTCCAGAGTGACATTTCAATTAAGAGCAGTCACACTCTGTGACTCTGTAATCACGCCTGCTCTCAGTGTACTCTCAGACTACATTAACATGGGGAAAACGCCTCTGCAGGGAGACAGAAAGCATTAGACTTTTTTTTGCTGTTAATGAAGACGAAATTAAAGGTCTTATTTAATCTGACAGCTCTTTAGCTGATGTGATGGTCTGCTTATGGGACCATCAGCCTGTTTTATATAGAACGAAGCATTTATATATAGTAATCTTTTCTAAGTACATCAACTAAAATATTGTAAATTGCATTTTGCAATTAAATCAATACCAAATAAAAAGGATCTATATATTTATCTATCTATATCATCTGACATTCCGAACTGACAAATTGAGTTTGGCATTATCTTGTCAGCTACTGATATAAGCATTTTATAATGCAGTGTATAAACATTTTGCTTACTGTAACACTGCACATAACGCTACTGTCATGGTCAGAACAGAATAGCAGACAAGCGCAGATACTGATAAAAACAAAGTATGTTTATTATGATAATAAACAGATGAAATCAGGGTCGATACAAAAACAAGGGTGATCACCAGTAGACAGAGCAATGAAGACAAAACCATACCATAAACGAGAGACAGTCCAGAGTTCATACACAAGCAATCCAGTATCAGAGGTAATCCAAGAGGCAGTAGTGAAAGCACAGTCCAGGTCATACACAAACAATCCAATATCAAAGGCAGAGGCAAGAATCGGCGTCGAGTAAACAAAAGCAAGGTCATACACAAGGTAACTGAGACAAGAGATAAGTAACGCTTTGTACGAGGATAACCTACAATACGCGGCGATGAAGTCTGTTTGGCGTGCACCTTTATAGTGCCAGTAATCAGTATTCGGGGCTTCCTGGTGGAAGCAGGTGAGGTGTCATGTGATCAGGTGAGTGCATGATGTCAGCGGGTGGTGCATTCTGGGTAGTGTAGTTGTTAACCTGAGAACCTCCGTTAGAGCTGGGTGTGGAAGGGACAGAGGAGCTAACAGCACCAGACGTGACAGTACCTCCCCCCAAGGGAGTCGGAACGGAGCCGGAACGGGGACGACCACGACGACGTCCACCCGACGGGCAGGGAGTACCGGCGGGAGGACCAGGCGTAGCCTCAGAGGTGACGGGCAGGCGGGGGTTGCGAGACTGGGAACCCCTACGCACCGGAGCCGAAGAAGAGAGTGAGCGCTTGGGACGCCCACGGGGTCTAGGAGCAGGCTTACCAGGGTGACGGGCATGAAATTCGGCCAGTAGAGCAGGATCCAGCACGTCACCGGCGGCAACCCAGCAACGCTCCTCAGGGCCGTAACCCTCCCAGTCTATGAGGTACTGGAGCACACCGCCACGCCTGCGTGAATCCAACACCTCTCGAACCGCATAGGTAGATGAATCCTCCCCCTCCACTGCCGCGGGCGGCACGTCATCTGGAACACCCTCAGCAAGCGGACCTGGGACAAGAGGCTTGAGCAGAGAAACATGGAAAGAGTTATGCACCCTGTACTGAGCAGGCAACTCAATCTTATAAGTCACCTCGTTAACCTGAGACAACACCTTAAATGGGCCAATATACTTAGGCAGCAGTTTCCTACAGGCCCCCTCAAACCTCAAGTCCCGGGTCGACAACCACACCCTGTCTCCGGGTTGGTATTGGGGGGTGGTGCCACGGTGTCTGTCGGACTGCTCCTTATATTTCCGTAAGACCTCCGAGATCTGCTGATGCGTCTCCTCCCACACCTGCTCACTCCGCTTCATCCAATCGTCAACAGCGGGAATCTCAGTGGACGACGCTGTCCACGGAGCTAACGGAGGCTGATAACCCAGAATGCACTGAAAGGGAGTGAGACCAGACGTGGAGTTAGTTAAGGAGTTTTGGGCTATTTCAGCCCAAATTAGATATTGTGACCACTCAGACGCATGCTTGAAACAATATAACCTTAGAAACTTTCCTAACTCTTGGTTGACTCTCTCACACTGACCATTACTAGTGGGGTGAAACCCAGAAGTGAGACTTACGTGTACACCCAAATGTTCAAAAAATGATTTCCATACCCGAGAAGTAAATTGAGGACCTCTGTCTGACAAAATGTCCTCCGGAACCCCATAATGTCTGAAAATGTGTGTGTATATAGCTTGGGCGGTCTGAAGAGCAGTAGGAAGTGCAGGAAAAGGGATAAACTTAACTCCCCTAGAAAATCTGTCAACAACAGTAAGGACAGTTGTGTAACCTTCAGATTCAGGCAAATCAGTAACAAAGTCTACAGCAATATGTGACCATGGACGTTCAGGCACAGGCAGAGGACATAACTTACCGGCTGGAAGGGTTTTTGGTGTTTTGCATTGTGCGCAGACAGAACATGAAACTACGAACGTTTGAACATCAGCTCGCATGGTTTCCCACCAATACCGAGCTGAGATGAGTTGCAATGTACGTGTAACGCCTGGATGACCGGAAGTAAGAGCAGCATGTGCCCAGCCAATAAGTTGATCACGAAATTGTTCAGGTACATAAGTCTTGTGAGGAGGGCAACCCTCCGGAGGTCGTGTGTTAACCAGACTCCGCTGGATAAGATCATCTAGTTCCCATCTAATGGCAGCTACTTTAACTGTGGGTGGCAGAATGTGTTCGGGTTCAGAAACGTGGCATGTGTCATCTGGGGAACTGAAAACACGGGATAAGGCATCAGCTTTAGTATTACGGTTGCCTGGACGAAACGAGATTGAGAAGTTGAAACGTGAGAAAAACAATGACCAACGAGCTTGACGGGGGTTTAAACGTTTAGCTGTACGGAGATACTCTAAGTTCTTGTGATCAGTTAGAACGGTGAATGGATGTGCAGCACCTTCCAGCCAGTGACGCCACTCCTCAAGAGCTAATTTGACAGCCAGCAGCTCTCTATCCCCAATCCCATAATTACGCTCCGCAGGCGACATTTTCTTTGAGAAAAAGGCTACGGGATGAAGCTTAGGCGGTGAACCGCTGCGTTGGGAGAGAACAGCTCCGACGCCGGTATTAGAAGCATCGACCTCTACAACAAAAGGTAAATCTGGATTAGGATGCGTCAGGATGGGGGCAGAGACAAAGGCGGCTTTTAATTTCTTAAAAGCTTGGTCAGCTTCAGGGGACCACTTCAGAATTTTGGTGGCATTTTTAGTGAGCGCCGTAAGGGGGGCAGCTATGCTACTAAAATTACGTATGAAACGTCTGTAAAAGTTTGCGAATCCTAAGAAACGCTGAAGATCTTTGATAGACTGGGGAACAGGCCAGCTAGTTACGGCATCTACTTTAGAGTCATCCATAAGAACTCCCTGGGAGCTGATGACATAGCCGAGAAATGCGACTCTTTGAAGGTGGAACTCGCACTTCTCGGCTTTCGCATAAAGGTTGTTCTCTAAAAGCCTCTGGAGAACAGAGCGCACATGCTGCACGTGGGAATCTAGGTCTGAGGAATAGATCAAAATGTCGTCAATAAAAAGTGTCACATACTTGCCAATCATATCTCTAAATACGTCGTTCATAAACGACTGAAATACTGCGGGGGCATTAGCGAGACCATAACTCATGACTAGGTACTCGTAGTGACCATTAGTAGTGGTAAACGCGGTTTTCCACTCGTCCCCCTCCCTAATGCGGATCAAATTGTAAGCACTGCGCAAATCGAGTTTAGTGAAATAGGTAGCTGTACGCAGTTGCTCAAGGGCACATGGAATGAGGGGCAATGGGTAAGCAAATTTTCTCGTAATGGCGTTCAAACCTCTATAATCAATACATGGTCTCAGTCCCCCGTCCTTTTTCTTAACAAAGAAGAATCCAGAACCGACGGGGGACTTTGACGGCCGAATGAAACCTTGCGCCAAAGCTTCATTAACATAATCACGCATAGCCTTTTCCTCATCGAGCGTAAGGGGGTAGACTCTAGTTTTGGGTAGGGTGGCACCCTCCACTAAGTCAATAGCACAGTCATAGGGACGATGCGGAGGCAATTTAGTAGCGTTATCTTTGCTAAATACTTCCAAAAAATCTGAATACTCAGCGGGTACAACCATCTGATCAGAAACGTCAGGACTCTCTACTGAAGTAGACTGAATGATTAAACTATCCAAAGCAAGACAATGTTTATGACAATGAGCAGACCAAACCGTGATATCCCCATCGCGCCAGGAGACAGTGGGATCGTGAGTCTTCAGCCATGGCATGCCCAGGATAACTGGATGCTCGGTGCAGGGAAGCACGAAAAGTGGTAGTTCCTCAAAATGAAGAGCGCTGGCTTGTAGAGTGATGGGCAGAGTCTGCAGGGTAACCGGCTTGGAGCGGACAGTCTTTCCATCAACAGCATGGATGGCTAATGGACGTAGAAGTTCTCTGGTGGGCACTCCATGCTCCTTAACTAGGTCCTGGCTGATGAAGTTCCCCTCCGACCCGGAATCTACAAGCGCTGGGACAGAGAGCATACCAGTAGGTAACATAATATTTACAGTCAAAGAAAAACATTTAGAGCGAAGGATTGTGTTGTGCTTACGTACCACGTTAGCGCGTGGAGAGCACTCCACGTGCTGTCCCAGGGCTGGAGCTTTCACAGGTCGGGTCAGGAGACCACACTCAGCCTTGAAATGCCCGGCCTCTCCACAATAAAGGCATAGGCGAAGCTGGATTCGTCGCTGCCGCTCCTCAGGAGTTAGCCGGGTTTTCTGGATATCCATGGGCTCTGGGGCAGGCAGCGCAGCTTTCTCTGGAGTGGGAGCGCGGGGCAGAGACACAGAAGTGTGTTGAGTGCGAGGACTGATCTTGGGTCGTCGCGAGAGAAGTTGATCCAACCGGATCGACAGTGAAATGAGCTGATCCAGGGTCAGGGAATCATCTCTGCAGGCTAATTCCCTCTGTATATCTGGATTAAGTCCGCATCTAAACACGTTGATCAACGCAGCGTTATTCCACCCACTACCAGCCGCGAGAGTGCGAAACTCCAGAGCGTAGGAAGCCACCGGCTTCTGACCTTGCTTAAGAGCCAGCAAAAGTTCTCCATTAGACTGTCCATAACGCGAATGATCAAAAACTGAGCGGAAAGTAGCCAAAAAGTCAGTGTAACTAGCCCCAGAAAGGTCTTCCCAAATAGCTGTAGCCCACTCGAGTGCCTTACCAGAAAGCCGTGAGATAATAAAACCGATCTTAGCTTTATCGGTTGTAGGCGGTGAATTACTGAAAAACACGGAGCATTGTAAAAGAAAACCGCTGCATTTTTCCGGATCCCCATCAAACAACTCCGGTTTAGAGACAGAAAATCCAGGTACAGAAGAGTTAGCGTTGGGCATACTGGGGGCAGCTAACGGGCTAGGGCTAGGCTCAGTTACGCCTCTGAGGTGAGCTAGCAGCTCAGCTAGTTGTTGCTGCTGCGTGGTTTGCTGGCGGGCTAGCTCAGAAACAGCTTGGGTCACACCAGCGAGCGTTTGCTGGTGCTGACCGAGTAGCCTCCCCTGGTTGGCTAAACCAGATCTAATAGCCTCAGTATCTGCTATCTGATTTAGTTCGGCCGCGTATTCTGTCATGGTCAGAACAGAATAGCAGACAAGCGCAGATACTGATAAAAACAAAGTATGTTTATTATGATAATAAACAGATGAAATCAGGGTCGATACAAAAACAAGGGTGATCACCAGTAGACAGAGCAATGAAGACAAAACCATACCATAAACGAGAGACAGTCCAGAGTTCATACACAAGCAATCCAGTATCAGAGGTAATCCAAGAGGCAGTAGTGAAAGCACAGTCCAGGTCATACACAAACAATCCAATATCAAAGGCAGAGGCAAGAATCGGCGTCGAGTAAACAAAAGCAAGGTCATACACAAGGTAACTGAGACAAGAGATAAGTAACGCTTTGTACGAGGATAACCTACAATACGCGGCGATGAAGTCTGTTTGGCGTGCACCTTTATAGTGCCAGTAATCAGTATTCGGGGCTTCCTGGTGGAAGCAGGTGAGGTGTCACGTGATCAGGTGAGTGCGTGATGTCAGCGGGTGGTGCATTCTGGGTAGTGTAGTTGTTAACCTGAGAACCTCCGTTAGAGCTGGGTGTGGAAGGGACAGAGGAGCTAACAGCACCAGACGTGACAGCTACAGTGTTCCCACTCTCCAAACTACTGATTGTTTTCACCTCTCAGTTTGCCTTACTCGTCGCTGAGAATTGAATCCAGTTTTCCTAGCTCTTCTATGACACGTTCTTTGTATTTGCCTTTTTGTTTGTTGCTGACCTGTTTTTGCCTTGTCCTTTGTTGTGCTGGATCTATCATGAATGATCCCTGTTTGCCTGCCTTGCCTGTTTACTCTCCCTGGTATGTTGTTTATATTTGCTGCCATTTTGTTACTGACCCTGCCTGCCTCTCACTACTCTTGTAAGCCTAGTCCCTTTATTAGTAAACTTTGTAATTCATATCTGCGAGTGTCTGTCCTGTGTCTGGCCAGTGTGACATTCTCTGTGCATAAAACTGCATAAAGAAGAGAAAGAAACAGAAAGCAAATAAATGAAATCCCCTTACCACATTTATTATAAGTAACAGGCTAAAAACTTTCGGCCTGAACAAGGTAAGTAATTTAGTGTCAAAACCAGGACAACCAAACTGCTGAGCCCGAAACCATGAAGGCATACAAAAAGTTATTGTTAAAAAAAGCTTATAACATGACAAGTTGATGAGTTCTCAGGGAAAGGGGAATTATGAGAATTTTAGTTGTTCTGATCCACAGGAGTAGAAGGGACTCCAGACAGCATGACAGAATTACTTTTTTTGGACCTGTCTGCTCTTAATTAGTTGGTGAACAAAAAGTGACAGGAAGTTAGTGCAGCAACATGCTACAACTAGGCATGTCTTGATAATTGCATTCTTGAATTATTATAATATAAATGAACATGACGTCTATAACACCTGATTCACTCTAGCAAACAGGTCTATTAACACAAAAGACCATTGGTCTATCTTAAATATTATAATCTTTGACTACAAAAACAGCATCTTGAGAAATACAACAATCTGACAACTCTGAGTGTTGTGTAGCATGAACATAGCATAACTTGTACTACTTGGAAAGGTCAAAGATGGGGTAACTGTCTAATTCATAAACAGCAATATGACCAAATAAGACCAAATTATGACTATTCTGACCTATAAAAATCACAACTCTAATCCATTTCTTAAAGAATGCAAGCAGAG
The DNA here is from genome assembly GCF_023375975.1 of Astyanax mexicanus. Classification (NCBI taxonomy): domain Eukaryota; kingdom Metazoa; phylum Chordata; class Actinopteri; order Characiformes; family Acestrorhamphidae; genus Astyanax; species Astyanax mexicanus. The sequence goes on from NC_064421.1 coordinate 40,749,175, forward strand.
GGGTTCAAATTGTTTGTCAAGATAACTGACAAATATTAAGAATATTTTTTTGCCCTATTTGGCCCAGTGCTATTTCAGCAGTCTGAGAAAATCCCATTTACAGATCAATCGCCTCTTTTTAACAACAACGTCTGACAGGCAGCTACACACCAGTGGGTTTTAGTTACACTAATTCATTCACAAAACGCCATCTGCCAGGCAGATGTGTCAGTGCGAGCCACTCAGCTAACCTCAGACTCTCTTCATAGCTTACTATTTTTCCACTGGCATTCAACTAAATAAAGAAACATCACGGGTCTGGTTCTGTGCCTGATCCATTACCTCTAAAAAAATGCAGATTCAAGCCAATTAATGTGATAGTTCAACAAAAATATACATAATTCTCAGTTTAGGTATACTGGTAATGCTTTCAACATGTAATATAGGCTTTTAGAGATATAAATCAGCATTTCGCAAACTGCATAAATCAGATCCATCCATCTTTTTAAATGCTTATTCATAGTCATGGTTACAGTGGGATTAGGGTTGTCACGATACCAAAATTTTGACTTCGATACCGATACCAACTGTAGTATCACGATTCTCGATACCAAAACGATACTTGGAAGAAAAAAAAACAATAAAAATATCTGAACATAAAATGTTTATTTTTGACTGAACTGGATTGAACACTGAACAATCGGTGCAAACGTTTTTATTCTAAAATGAAACATTTGTACAAAAAACAAGTTTCGTTATTATAACCTTAACTATAACATAATTATCTAAACACTTCCTAAAAACTAAAACTAAAACCAGAGGTAATGGTAGCCTGACTATGTCAGCCTGACGGGCGGAAAGTTCTGAATAAGGAAAATAAAGAGACAGAAGAACATTACAATGTTATGTTCATTTTAACACTCACTGCTCCGTTTTATTAATCAACCGTTTACCGTTTTTAATAAGCCCATGTTCAGTGTAACGAGCAAGCAGGCTACGTGCCTGACCACAGATTTGCGATGGAAACGCGAAAACGTGAACATCTTGAGTTCATGTTTCACAGCCAATGGGATAATGGAGAAATAGAGAAAACCACGGGTCCAAAACAAAACTCCTGCACACTCCTCTCCGTGTTAACGTGATTTACTAGCAGTCGCTAGTAAATCTTAGTAAAGCTACAGACAGAGTGTATCTTGACTAACTCCACTAACCTGTCGACTTCTCAGCTCTTTGTAGAGATCAGGGTGCTTGTCTGCTAAATGAGCGAAATATGATCAGCATTATGTTAAATAACACTGTAACATAGAAGCATAGAACTATTATTTAATTAAAATGATTTTTAAGAACAGCTAAACACAGTGCTGCAGGTCAAACGCGGAGGCGTTCACGTGCGAGAGAGAGACACAGAGAAAGAGTGAGAGAGTGAGAGAGCGAGAGTGAGAGAGATTTGCGTGTTCTGATGTGAGCTACTCACAGGTAAAGGTTCTCTTTGATCTCCTCGTGCTCATATTCTAGTCCCATACATAATTCTGCAGCTCCCTCAGTGTTTTCTGTCGTATTTTGCGGCTAGCGCGAGCGCTTACAACTAACACCGCGGAGCGCGAGGTGCCGCCGCCCTTGTGCCGAATCCGCTACTGAATCCGACTCCCGCTTCGCGGACAGAATCGGCACAACACCCCCCGCTGTACAACTGCGGGAGTGAAAACAGCGCTAATAAAGTAGTTTAGTTTCACTTTCAGTTTTCGTTATTTTATTTAAAAATAAAAATATCAATAAAAAACAGATGCCTACATCTCAGACTATTTTCCCACACTTCACTCCTCGCGCCCGTTTTGTCCACAAGTCGCGGACGAGAGACATCTGTTATTTTAGCCGTCGCCATTCTACACTCGCTGCTGCTCTGCTGGCTTGCGCGTGAATCGATTCATTTGTTCAGAACACTAAGTTTATCTGAATCCTGCCACACCGACTGCTGCGGTGTGAATCAGTTTTCTTATGAACTGAATCAAATCGCGCCTACTAATTTGACTCATTTGAAGCTAGTGACTGGGCTATATACAGTATCGAAAGCATCGAACGCTAAAGAACCGAATCGTTTGTGATGACGTAGTATCGAAAAAGAATCGAACCTTCGGTACACCGTGCAACTCTAAGTGGGATTAGCAGGTTTTAGAAATCAGGAAAATCATGTGATTGGGAAAATCGTATGATTGGTAAAACCTTTCCTCAGCTCTGTATGTTCTTAAATATGGAAAGTAAGCTGAGAAGCTGCATCAGAGACACTTCTTACGAAGATGTTTTTTTGAATAGCAATCAAATGCAAGAAAACACAGCATCCAGATTTGTACACTGCACATTGGATGAAACTAAAAAACTAAGAAAGTGCACATGAAACAGTAAACATATAACAACACTATTCATAAACACAGTGCTGTGCGTGAACGAGTTCAAAAGAACGCGTTCATTGTACACGCTCATTTTTCATTGTGAACTTTGACCTGAACGCAACACATTTTTAATAAAGAACTTGAACGTGAATTAGTTCACAGTATGTGTCATGAACAGCAGACATCCCTGTAAACGAACGTTGGATAGAAAGCGCGGCGCGCGAGGGCGAGAGAGAGAGAGAGAGAGAGAGAGACAGACACAGACCAATGACGAGAGTGAGAGAAAGCGCTGCCATTAAAAAAATTGTTAGTGGAAGTGATGCACGGAGACAGACACCAATTCTCCTTATGAACATTTTCATCACCTGGTAAGAAACCCACAATTGCAGTGTCATGAGCAAATGTCTACAATGAGCAGTTTCAAAGAACGTATAGTGATTTCTAGCTTGTATTGTAAAAAAAAAGTTTTTAATTGAATATCACACAATAAAAGTAAAATGAACTGAACTTTGAACTAGTTCAGAATTAAAATTGTTAACTTTGAACGTGAACTGTTCACTTTGAGCATGTATGAACTGAACTTGAACTAGTTCTGAAAAGCTGTGATCTGGCACAACACTGCATAAACATATGCTTGTTTACAGTATTTGGAAGTAAGCAAAATGGTCTTGTTTTGCAGAATTTACATATGTAACTAGTCTCTTTCTAAAATATGTGAGGACAACAAAATGTCATTAACATTAATCATTTTATAATCTGTGTGTTTTTACGAGAATGATTCCAGCACACAGCTTGCTATATGTGAATGACAAAAGTTGATGTCAAAGGCAGATGATTGCCTGCTTTAACTTCCTGTAGAGGTTTGAACCATATAGCAGATGAACCAAACTATTTCTTAAGTAAATCAGACCAAGATCACCTTTTTATTCCTTTGGGCTTTTTTGGTCCACCTTTCACACATTCAGTTTTGTTCTATACGAAACTAAAAACAAAAAAAGTACTAAAAGATCTGGACCAAACAAGGTTGGTGTAAAAGAGTCCTCATTCCAGACTGTTTTAAATAAAATATCTGCAACTAAAAAAATAATAAAGCACATTTAGGTTTTTTATTTAATATTTGCCAAGGGTTATAAGAGCTATACACTATTTACAGCAGCTGTCACTGACTCGTGTTAGTTACAGTAAGCTGCTGTCAATTTACTGCTTTCAAGCCAAACAGAAAGTGCAGAACTCTATAGGCTTCAGTACCCTGGCAACTTTAGTGTCTGATGATGTTATGTACACCACAAGTAGAGCCATTTATTTAGTTGTTCATATTGATATAGGAATTATATCTTTTGACAGAAATTAACAAAAATATATTGTGATATACATGTTGGTCATATCACTCAGCAGTAGTGCTAGGCTCTTCTACACTTTTATACATCCAGTGATTTGGATTGATTTGGATCTGTCTTAATCAAAATGCAGTTCTAAATCTTTGTTTTATCTAGTGCTTGCACTATTTGGTTTCCTCTAGATGGAACTCCTTAACAACCGTCACCACTAAGTAAAGTTCTCAGGAAATAAAGAGTTTTACAGTGGGAGATAAAAACATGTTAAGTTGAATTTACTTAAAACATTTGAGGAAACCAGTTGCCTTAAAAAAGTTAAGTAATGGGTAAAGAAAACTTAAGTTAGCTCAACTTAAAACAACAAGTTATTCCAACTAAAGAGGAAGTTGATTAAACTTGTTTTATTGTTGTTATACTGTAAGATCAGATAAGTTGAGTTTACTTAACTTTTTAAAGGCAGCCAGTTTACTCAAATTTTATTTAGTAATTTTATTAAGTAATGGGGAATGAAAACTTGACGTAGCATAAATTAAAACATCAATTTATTACAACTAAAGGGGAATTAGATTTATTTCTAAGGTAGCCCAGGGGGAATCACTACACACTGATGGTGAGTGTCAGAAACTTTTGGACACACCCATTATGCAAACAGATTGTGACAGAAGCCAATAGAAAAGAAGCTGCCAATGGCAACAGACTAAACTCAGTTATTATAAGTTGGCTCAACTCAAAGATCTCCGTTTGAATGTATTTATGTGCCCACAAATGTTCAACTAACTCAAAATATTTGAGTATTTGTTTACAGTGCAGTACTATTTGAGTTTACTACAGAAACACATCTTTATTTAAACAGTGTGGTTGTATTATTTATACAAACACAAGGATTAGATTGGTATCAACTTACAATTAGTATTAAGAAGCCCAGTTCAGATATAGGGGCAAAAGAACCTGATCAGAAACCCCTCAACGAATGAAAAGATCTAGTTTTAGTGCCACAGCAAGGCTTTCAAGTAATAGCTAGGAAGCCCCAATCTGTAGGTCTAAATTTACTATGATCTTCATTAGAAAACAATAAGCTAATTCTAGAGAAGAAGCGTGAGGGATGCTGGAGCTTCTATTTGGAAAACAGCCGGACTTAAATCTCGAAAAGCTGGGATGGTGAGATTTTTAAGCAGGACAGGTCTGTTCCTGAGGGAGATGCAATCTGGTCCTGATGTTTCTGCAGCACGAACATATAGTGCGAAGAACATCTGGCCATAAAGCGTTACGTAAACACAGTGTGCATGTATGCGTGCTGTTAAACTCACAAGTCATTATGACAAATGATCATAAGCAGAATAGGGTCATTGTTTTTAAAATCTCAATGTCTCTCTCACACATGCACATATAGGCCTTTCATGATAAGATTTTTTTTATATAATTGTGCAAGAATAACTGCAATAAACAATACTACTGCCATCTTAAGTAAAAAAAAATCACTGATATATTGATGATATAATAGCAGATTAATGCAGTTGTACCTTTTTAAAAAGCAATAACCTTTTCATCAGGGATATGTTGTGTGGTATGTATCATTATTATATGAACAAACATAAAAGTAAACACAACAGGCAATACTGAGGTCAGCTAAATGATCAAAGTCATGCTCATGTTGTGAGCAAAGCTGTGAGCTGCTCTAACATTACTTAAAACACTGTATAACATCAAGATGCAGGTTTAATGTAAAAGATTTTTTTATTTTTGCTGAAAAATCTCCCTAAACTCTGCATTGTTAAACTTATATATCATATTTTCAGAATGTGTCAAACAAAATTTCCTTGAACACAGCAGAGCTAAAAGCATCACTAACCACATAATACAGCAAATGGTACACACCATATTTACTAACAACAATAAGTACTGCAGCAACAGTCAAAAAAATGTAGGAATCGCTAGTTTCTAGCACTGGATAAGCAGATATTTTCAGTCATGTTTCTACTCTCCACAGTGTGTTTCTGTATGAGAAATTACAGCTCTCCCAGCTGGACCTCAGAGCTCCACATCATTTTAAATGCGGTGGATTTTAAAAAGAAGCATATATTTAATCTTGAGAGACCAATCATAGAACATTACAGAAGCCCTGCATGATGATGCATAACCAAATTTGTATTAAAAGGTTAATGTGCCTTCTTTCTTTAAATGGTATCATTTAAAGAGACTTGAACAGTCTGTCCTATCGTGTCTGGTATCGTGTACTAGCTGGAAATACAAAGTTCTGCTAATGATCAGAGCTGTACCTCCACATACACACGCAGTCTTACAGCCACTCTCGAAGCAGCACTTTGCCTCTAGCACAGGGGATTTGACAGTGACAGGCTTTGCTGACAAGAGAACTGTGATTTGGAGTGCTTTTGCGTATCATGTCAAAAGGAACTTGTTTGCGTTTCATGCCACCAGGCACAGTTCTCTTTCAATTACACAAAGTGACCTTTTTCACTCATGGATCAAAAGCAATCAAGAACCCTGTCCTGAAATAACATGCACAGACGCAAATTGAAATCCTTCTGAAAGACTTTAGGAAGACATGAAAGCACCACTACAATCCACTCTATTTTTTACTGTAACCTAACAAAGCTTTCTCCCACTGAAAGTCACGATAATGACTTTCTTCAACTAACCATCCCACCCACACATCACACACTATTTTTGGTTATTCTTCAGACTTAAATCCCTTATATCAGTACACTGAATCCACCAGCAAGAAATTCATATTGGCTGAATTAACTCTTGGAACTTATGGTTCATGTGAAGTTCATGTAAGATCACTGTTGGCTCTGAAGAGATAAATTAAGTTATGCATCATTTTCACAAGGTCATGTTCCAACTTTCTCAATTTCCAAAGATTAAAGAGGCTGTTTATGTTATTGTGCCTTTAAGACTGTAAATACCCTGCATTCTAAGAGGCTTCCTGGTGTTGTGCCTCATTCAAAAAGCATTATAGGCTAAAATGAAGAGAAAAATATTATTCAGGCTGTGGTCTTTAGGAACCTTTCTTTTAAATGTCTATATTTATAAAAATAAAATCGAATGAACATGCACTTAAAAATCCATTAATCAGTATGATTACAGCATTATAGGCTTATTCATGTATTTATATAATTAGCATACTCTTACCAGCTGCATGCAAACAATAAAATAAAAGGTGTCCTCTGACAAATCTGTTTTATATACTTTTTCATTTTATTTCATTTTTTTTTAGTTTAACATTTATTTAGCTAACTGGTCCTTGCATAGACTAGTCACAGCTTTAAATTAGCAGGTTAAATAAAACAATATATCTAGTGAAACTAATAAATATCCCAATGATTGGAGAAAAAAAAGCAGTTGGCCGATACCAGTAAAATTCCGATAGCATTGTGCAGCCCTGGTCCAAACACTTTTGCTCCCAGTCCTGCAGAACCAAATATATATATTTTTAAAAACTTTAAAACTTTTCTTTTTTTCTTTGCTATAACAGCTTGTGCTGCTTACGTGAGTAAACACTGTGCTGCTAATGGTGCTAATACTAGAACTTATTTTTAGCTTCCTAATGCAACTGCTATAACCTTAAAAAAACAAGCATCCTTTAACCTCTTGAGACCCTGCGTCCAAATACGGGTACATTATATCTACATTTCTCTACACCATGATACTTAATTTTTTTAAACATTAACACTTTAGCCCAGAGACTGTAAAAAAAGATGGACGCCAAGTTGCCGTTTCCATTCATTCAATGAAAATGAAGCCAAAATCTTCCACTATGTTGGCGATCCTGATACCCGAGTCTGCGCAGTAGAGACCAGAGGAGGGAGAAAGACTGTGGAGAGACAGCCTACTCATTTAAATACCCCGCCCCTGAGGGCTGCCTTGCGGTTACAGGCTGCAGAGCGGAGATGAAGGTCTGTTATTGGTCCCGCCCATAACCAGCCCTTTTACAATAACCACAACTTTTTGAATAGAGCTGAATTCTGTGTGGGGATATAAAAATGTAACAATATAAGCAGAGGTTACACTAGCTGTTGTATTTAAATAATGGTGGTAGAATTACAGTATATTAGAAAAAAACGTGATTGAAAGTTGTCTGTTTTGCCATTGAAACCTATGGGGATGGGTGGGGTTACACAGCTTTCTGAAACCGAACAGCAGGGGGCGCCCGACCTGTGGTGGCTTCACTTTTGAGAGACGATGCTCTGTCCAGCTAAACACAGTCTAGGCTTTAGCCTAATATGGAGACACTGAACGTATCATCAAGTGGTCACATGACAACATTACATTAAATTGAATGAAACAAGATGACGGAAATCCCAGTCAAACGTTTCTACAGCCAGTCTAGACAGAAACATGGGCCAGTAAAACATTCTCATCCAATTTTATGTTTGAAACTAGTTATTTATCTACTGTATAAAAAGCTTAAACTTTGTTTTTGACTAATTGGATCCTTTTGATCCCAAATGACGAGGATAATTTTTAAATGTTAAAATAAACTACTGTCCTGATACTGTATAAGACCTTTCTGTACAAAGACAAATTTAATTAATCCCAAATAGCTAGGAGAAATTACAAATGCACACCAAGAAAAAGTTAGGGGGCAAAATATCTAATAATTTACCAAAAGGATCACAAAGTTACGTTTTGCAATGCTGTATTGATTTAAAATAACAATTTACATGCAGGTATTGATGGTTTATTGCATAAGAAAGTGCATAGTGCGTATGCATATGACAACATTTTTGACACTATGGGAGTTCAAAAAATCTGATTTAAAAAATGCAATATAACGTCTTGCTTATAAAAAACGTATTGCAAAAAACTGCAATACGTTGAATCATATCCCCTATAATTTTTTGCCAACATACAGCCCTATCATCCGTACATTTACCTTTCTTGCCAACATACAGCCCTAATCAAGGGTGAGACAAAATATTGATATCGTGATATATTGCATTGCTTGTGATACATTACCGATGCATGGCATCAAACCTCAGCATTTTTATAGAAACAGAGAAGCTCTAAACTCTCCGAGACTGAGCCCCAATTTGACTAACGTCATCCCTACATTTTTGATGATGTGGGCCATTTAACATCTGAACCATGCAACCACATAAACAAAAAGGCTTTCAGCAAAAACAATCAGCGATACAATCTCTGCTCTTTATCTTAGAAAACACAAGCATGAGCTAAGCATAAAGTGACGTACTTTATTTTCCCCAACAAATCCATATCTGTGACAGATTCCTGAAGAACTGTAGAGTGAGAGTGAGTGAATAATAGTGTAAAAATAAAGTAGATCCAGCCCCTCACACACACACACACACACTGAGGCCCTGCCGTGTTGTACACTGTGGCAGACAAGGCAGAGGTTAATCTAAAGGGCATCTGTCTCCCTGCCTGTGGAGAGCGTCACTGGCTCCTAGAGGGGAAGTAAAGCAAATGTCAATACAGCAGCTCAGCCCCTTACAGGAGCATGACCAGTTCTCACTGACATCACAACCCCCTCACACCAGCACATAACATGGGTCTAAAATGGGTATGAGGTGTTTCATTGTACCACAGCAGTGATATCATGATATTATTACATTATATTACATTACAGTACATTACATTTGGTAGACGCTTTTGTCCAAAACAACCCACAATAGTGAAGTACAAAAGAAATAGAAGTTAAAGGTAAAAACATCTTTAGATAGGGCCTAAAGGAGGTCAAAGGGAAATAATAGGATAGAGGAGTGAAGGAGGGGAAGAAGAAATGAGGTTAGTTAGTGTGTTAGAGGTGTAAATGTGTAGAGGAGAGTAAGTGCTCTTTGAAGAGCTCTGTCTTCAGGATTTTATTAAAGATAGTGAGAGATTCTCCTGATCTGGTAGTAGAAGGTAGTTAGTTAGAGGTGTTAGGAGAGTAAGTGCTCTTTGAAGAGCTCTGTCTTCAGGAGTTTATTAAAGATAGTGAGAGATTCTCCTGATCTGGTAGTGGAAGGTAGTTAGTTAGAGGTGTTGTGAGAGTAAGTGCTCTTTGAAGAGCTCTGTCTTCAGGAGTTTATTAAAGATAGTGAGAGATTCTCCTGATCTGGTAGTGGAAGGTAGTTAGTTAGAGGTGTTAGGAGAGTAAGTGCTCTTTGAAGAGCTCTGTCTTCAGGAGTTTATTAAAGATAGTGAGAGATTCTCCTGATCTGGTAGTAGAAGGTAGTTTGTTCCACCATTGGGGAACTCTGTATGAGAACAGTCTGGTTTGCTTTGTGTGAATGTTTGTTTGGAAAAGCGAGGCAACAATCATTGGAGGAGCGCAGCGGCCGGGAGGTAGCGTAAGTCTTCAGGAGTGATCAGTGCAGGTAGGAAGGAGCTGTTCTGTCATCACCTTGTAGACGATTGTAAGAGCTTTGAATTTAATACGAGCAGCAACTGGTAGCCAATTGAGCTCAATGAGCAGTGTGGTGACATGTGCCCGTTTTGGCTGGTTGAAGACCAGATGTGCTGCTGCATTCTGGATCATTTGGAGTGCACATTTGGAGGGCACACCAATACTAAGAATAAAAGTCAACTAATGTAAACTGAACCATAATTCATTAAAACTTAAAGAGACTGGAGTATGGGAAATATACTTTTATGTTTACTAGTATGTAACAATCTATAGAATCTAAAACAATCTATACATGTTCACATACAAACATTAAAATACCACATACATGTGCCAAACTGTTTGAGTGGCTTTTATCAGACACATTAGCTCTTGTCAACATCTCTAAACTAACAAGACTCCAAGTAACTCTAACACTTTGCTCTAATTAAATGTTTAATTAAGGTAATTAACAGAAGGGTTTACATACTTTTTCCACAAGCCATATGAGGTTTTTATTATTGTTCTCAATGAAGACTTAAATGACCATAATGTTTCTTGTGTAATAATGTTAGACACATTATATCTGTCACTACCCTTGGCTTGGATGAAGATCAAATCATATTTTATGGCAAATTTATGCATAAAACCTGGAAATTCCAAAGGGCTCACATACTTGTTCTTGCCACTGAATATATACAGACCGGACTAAGCAGTAACAGTCAATTTTGAATTATTTTATTTTGGAATGCTTACTAAATAAAGTATGATGCATTCCATCCAGAACAGAATTCATTTACATACATACGTCTTAAAGTACTGTACCAAAAGCAGCCTGCTTAAATGGAAAATGATCATGTAAAAATGCTGATTTTGGAACATAAAACCACACAAATGTTATAAGTGGACATTTAGGGGAATGAATGAAATATAAAAATGTCAGATATGAAGCATTTAACCAAAACCCACTAAGTAATGAGCTTAAAATCCTTTTATCTGTAAATGCATTTATAGTTAAAAGCAAGATGTCCAACACACATTACCCATAAATCAATAAATTCCCCCCAGGAAGTCTAAACATTCTGAAGAGGAGGAATGGAATGTGCGTGTTGCTCTCTCTCTCTGTTTCTCATTCCTAAGGAAGCTTCTCCAAATGCAGTCAACTAAAAGTCAGGGTTCATACACCTTTCACAAGGTAAAATTCAAGCACTTTCAAGTTTTCAAGTTTTTCCAGCACCTTTCAGCTGTGGTAAATTAATAATAATGGTGATATCTCAAAACTGTGATTCAGCGATATTCAATATATCGCAAAACTATTCTCCACACTGTACAGTGACTATACTACAGAGGAAAAAAAATATTTCTAGGTAAGTAAATAGCAGGAATTAAGGATTTATTGGTGTCAGTTTCACACAATTTAAATACCAATGTTCTTTATCGTATGTTTACCCTATTCATTTATTTGAGCAGTCATTGTAGTATGTCAAATTTGGGGAGGAGTTAAGAACATTTATACGTACATATACTCAAAATGATTGATTTGCTTTTTGTCACACTGTTTGGTGTGTTTGGTGTTTGGTAACAGCAGAAGGAGAAGAAATTAAATCAAAAGTTTTTTTTCTTCAAGTGAACTTATTTAGTCAGATATTTGGTCTAATGTAAATGCAGTTACAATTTCAAGCTTTTTTAAGCACTTTCTCCAAAATTCCAGCACTTTCCAGGCCTGGAAAACAGAACGTCAAAATTCAAGCATTTTCCAGGATTTCAAGCACCCGTACGAACCCTGAAAAGTAGATAGTGATGCTGGATATGGTTTCAAAACTTCGAGGATGTCAGAAAGTTTGTATCGTGTCGTAATGTATATGGTAAAAGCTAAACACTGTCTGTTTTATATGTGCATATATTTGTGTCATAGACTTCTAAAGATGATGACCTGTGAGAAAAAGAAGCTAAATAAAAACTGATTTAAATAAGTGTGACAGTTGGTGTGTGTGTATGTGTGTGTGTGAGAGAAGGGCCTGGTTGTCAGTGTGCCCTGAATGTTGACTCAGCTCTAGTCTCTATTTTCCACAGCTGCTCAAATCTCAGGCAGGACTCATACATGTCTTTCTAAGGAAAAGTCGCTGGCAGACAGTCTCCTGTTCACACTGTCTTCTGCCAGCACTTACTCATCCATTACAGCCCTAAAGATCCATCACAACAGTTAGAACCACAACAGTCCGTCTGCTCAGAGCAGCATGAACTTTCCTGAAAAACATGGCAAGTGTTCACTTAAGGGCTTGTAATATAACAAAACAAAACATAACACAATTTTTACATTTTTTATTACTTTAAAGGTTTAAATGTTTTATTTAACGGTTTCAAATGTATGCTTAGGCTTTATCCCTCAATACATTAGTGTTGTCACAATACTGGAATGTCCAACTTTAATAAGTTTAGCCCTTATAAGATCATTTTCGATACGACATAAAAGAGAAAGAGAGGGAAACTATCCAGTAACAGCCAGTTTCATGCCAAATTTAACAGTAACTGAAGGGGACCCCTGACTAGGTCAGTTATCAAACTTTAAGGTTTGCTGACTAGAAGACTAAACAACAGTTTAATACCCAGTGTTTCCACACCAACCCACAGAAATGAGTCCCAGAGGGCATAAGTGGCAATCCCCCTCCCCTTATTCAATAGCACAATACTAACCAGCCAACAACAGATTTTAAACAAAAAACAGAGATTCAGGCCAGTAAATGATAAGTGACTTTTTCAGCTTTATAAACAGAGAAGGAGCAATCAGTGTTTTGGGACCAATCACCAGTTAAGGATTGGACAGAATGCTATATTAAACTTTCTAGGCAAATTAGGTAATTTTGCATAATTTTGGCCAACTCTACACAGGAAATTTGGCAGTGTTAAATTAACACTGAGAGTTTAAAGTGTAACCCTAATAAGTGTTGATTTAACACTAACAGTGTTGATTCAACACTGCCAAATTTCCTGTGCAATAAACACTGGAAATTTAAGATGGCTGATAATAAATGAAAGGGCTTTATTCACTCAAATAAATGTTTTTTAGTAGAGATGTATGTATAGTCTACAAAACTTATTTGACTCATTGCAAAGTAATTGTTTTTTAAAAATCAATTTTTTTGTTTACTTAGAGGTCAATACTGCAAAAACAGCTGAAACTCCATCTGAGAAAGTCTGTGAATCGGTGCTCATAAAATCATCTCCTGTATCTGCTCATAAAATCGCCTACCGTACTACTCAATATGCGTGTTTATCATTGTAGCAGTTGTAGTTTCTCGAATCTGCTGTCACACCTGAGGTCCTAACAATGCACATTGCAAATGCAACGAGAGAGATAGCATTTGTAGCTGTAGTTATTATCCAGGCAAAACACAGGGTTAAACTACACCTGCAGAATGCAGCTTAGCTCAAACTTGTACAGTAAATCTCATAGTTGGGTAAGATCAAGGTCAGACTGCATTCTCACCACAAAGGAGTTTGTTTGGGAGCAGGCCGAGTCAACCTCCTCTTAAGAAAGGTCTTGTTGCAGATGTTTTGGTCTGCAACTATGCATGATTACTGTTTTCAGAGTCTAATTTAACCCGATTAAAAAGTACAGATGTGAAAACTCCCCTAGTTCGGGCTATTTTTTGGGTAGAATACTTATAGTCTTCAGTCTTATAGGCACACTAACAATAATAATAATCTTGTAAACTGGAGGAATGAGGAGAGGTTGAAAAATTGTCATGCAAAATTGAACTGCAACAATTTGGAACATTAACCAGTACAAATGTCAGGTAGACATTATTAAAAATAGCAAATGCATTTAATATGCGGGATGCGGGCCAAATACAAATATGTAGTGTGTTTTATCTTCTTGCATGTCATAGTCAGTTCCAAGCTGCTCTGCATTTCAGCATTCCTTCTGTCAGGGTAAAATTGATAAGCAACAAAAAAAAACATTAGGCTACTTACTCCTGTAGCAAATAGAAAATAGAAAAACTAACTTTATTGTCAATTCTGTTTGATTAGATTCACTACGCAGCATAAAAAATATACCAAACATCCATTCTAAATAAGTGAATTCAACTTCTTCATTGTTTACACACAGCTAAGGTTGTTTCTATAAAGAAGCGTGTTTTGTGGCAACTGAGGTCACCATGCCTAGTGCCAAGTATTAGAAAGAGATGTAGCAAAAAAAAACAAAAAAAAAATCTAAATTTCAAAGAAACAACATGTACTAAATGATAGCAAATGTCTAAAATGGCTACAGCAGTCCAATTTCAAATCACAAGACACAAGAAAAGAGTTGTCTGCCCCACACCTGCTCCCCAAACACAAAGCGCACACATGTTGCCAGGTTGAGAACTCATGCGCATGACGAGTTACGGAATGTTTGCAATCTCAATCTATAATATTTTTTTAGCTGAATTGAATTAATATAGACTCAAACTTTTGATTAATTTTTTGATGATTTTTTTTTTTGTCATGATGGTTGATGCCAAGATAGTTATGAACGCAAACACACAGATTGAAAACCAACCAGGTCATCGTCTATCTTTAGTCTTTCTGGGCTTTGTGCTGTTTCCATCTATTATACACGATGCCAATATTTGCTAGCATTTTACACAGTCTCTGCTAATGGAGCGCAGGGTTTCCCGCAGCACTTTAGAGTTAAGGCGACCACTATGTCAACCAATATGACCTTGACTACGCCCTCCCTAAAAAAATTTACTGCATCCACACATGCATAGACAGTAAATATGGAAGTGTAATCTGAAGCCTGTTCAGCAGCTGTTAAATTAAAATGTTGACATATTTGTTTGTGTTGTCAATCAGCATTAAACGCAGCTAAAATAAAAAATAAATTAATTTAGCGATCTCCCAAGTTTTTTTTTATGATGCAAATTACAACTACTTGTTTGAACAACTAGTAGGCTAGTAAAAAATACTAGTCGTGCAACCCCTATCGCCCCTAAGTTAACATAATTTCTTTATATATGCTAATTATCCTGCAAATGGATAGCATACAACAACCTGCCGCTGTTGTGGGAAGGACATGAGGAGGTAAGATAAACATTTTTCAGTCTCACAGCCTGTGTTACAAGACAATCTGTATAGTCTTACAGCGTGTATAGTTCCATATCTGGCAGCCCTGGATGAGAAAATAGCACTGGAAGTTATCACTGCCCAAGTTGCATTTCAACACTAGAGAATGCATTAAGGTAGAATGATTAAAGTTCTGCGAAGAAGAAGAAACTCTGCAGGAGTTTTTTGTGTTTTTTTTGCTTTGCCCTAAGAACACCATAAATTGACTGGTGTGTTGCCTTTAAGGACAAATAAAAACAAACAGACTTTTTTGTGAATTCTGCACTAAGAAGATGGCAGAAGATGCTGGTCAGAACCACAGTTTTCACGTATGTCAGTTGTATTTTACCTATATAGATATGCATAACTGTGTAAGAAAGCATCCATATCGTATTGTAATGCAATATTCTGCTTTGCAATATGTATCAATAGGTGAACATTGGTGTCAGACAGTGAATCATTTTGTGTTATGTTTAAACCCCATCCACTAGATTACATCCCACTATTCTGACTGGAAAAAAGTAACTTAAATTTATTCAGATTGTATTAATATAATATTGTTTTTTATTTTATTACGACAGTTTTCATAAAAAAATCTAATTGTGGCATTATAAACTTGATAAACTGAGTCATGAAGCAGAGCCAGTAAGTTAATTTGCCACAAAGCATCCACCTAAGCGCTAAATAAAAAATTCTAATAACTAGCCACAATGCTAACAGCCTCACCGTCTAAAATTGGCTATTATCAATAAATTAACCACTGAATATTAGTCCAACCTTACATAGCTGGTTGATGGTGATGGCTGGCACATTACACATTTGTTTTTTAGCTTAAAATAATCAAAATTTTACCTCAGAAACTTGATATATCTCCGTGTGTCCTTAAAGCCTCGGAAACCGCTGAGAGTAAATCTCCGCGCGCAGCTCAAACTTTCCAACGGACACTCCGATTCTGACAGCGAGTCCCCCGTTCACTGAGTACACCTCTCTCTCTCTCTCTCTCTCTCTTTCTCTCGCTCTCTCTCTCCCCCTTTAACTAAGTACACCTCTCTCTCTCTCTCTCTCTCTCTCTCTCTCTCTTACTCTCTCTCTCTGTTCACTGAGTACACCTCTCCCTCACCCCTATTCAGTGAGTACACCCCTCTCTCTCTCTCTCTCTCTCCCTCTCTCTCTTTTCACTGAGTACACCTCTCTGTCTTTCTCTCTCTCTCACTCTCTCTCTCTATTCACTGAGTACACCTCTCTCTCACTCCTATTTAGTGAGTACACCTCTCTCTCTCCGTTTCTCTCCCTCTCCCTGTCTCCCTTTTTCTCTCTATCACGCTCTCTCTCTCTCTCTCCCCCTCTCTCTCTCTTCCTCTGTTCTCAGTGTAACCCCCCCCCCCCCCCCTCTCTCTTATTCTCTCTCTCGCTCCCCCCTCTCTTTCTCTCCTCCTCTGGTCTCAGTGTAAACATCTCTCTCTTCCCCTCATTATCTCTCTCTCTCTCTCCTTCTCTGTTCTCAGTGTAAACCTCTCTCTCTCTCTCCTTCTGTTCTCAGTGTAAACCTCTCTCTCTCTCTCTCTCTCTCTCTCTTTCTCTCAGTAGGGGGTGTTAGTGAGAGTGGGTGGATGCAGGCTCCAGCTCTTTCTCTATCACAGAGAGCACACTATGATATTAATGTGAAATTAACTATATCATATTATCCACCATAAATCACGTCCACATTCAGTGCAGGAGACCCCCGCCCATATCCCACAGATCAGTGCCACAGTCTTTAACTTCCCTGGGTTTTGCAGGTAGCTACAAGGAGACACTCCACTTCCACTTCCACAAAATTACATAAATTACAGAAGCAGCCAATAATCTTTCATTCCCAGATAAAATAAAATAAATCCACAAAGCTCCACTGTGCTGCAAAGTGATTTATTATATCATAATACATTTACTGTGAACCTTTGGTCTACCACAAATCCAATAGAGATATTGTGCAGGTTTGGTCAACCACAGATTCAGACTTCCAGTGGAACCTTCAGAAGAATATCCAAGATTTCCTCACAGCCAATCCGTTTTCCCAATTATGACAAAATAAGTCATAGATGGAGATTAAGGAGAAAATAATGGTGCGTAATGTGGCGAGGGCAGCAGTCACTCGACATTTATCATTAGCAGAGCCATAATTAGAGGACTGCTAATGTTGCCAAATGCTAACGTGGCCAGATTTGGATGGAAGTTAATGTGTGCCGGATGGGATGGTGTAATTTGCATAATGCTAAATAGCCTAGTCTTTAATTTATTAACAGCACTGTTAGCATCTTTGGATGGAAATACGCAGTATCATTATCATCTATTCTGGGCATGTAGTCTAAAAAATCTCATCATCTTTGAACCAAGAATAATAAAATGAAATTTAAATGGTTTGTGGGGTTTTGTACTGTTTTGTCTTAAGTTTCTGTTCATTTAGTCTTCTTATCATTTTTTCTATCTGGAAACAATAGCCACAAAGCAAAAACACAGCATTGACACAATTAAAAAAAAGAATTCAAAAAGAATTCTGGTTCAAAAATATCAAGGTATCATAATTTCACTATTTATTATGCTGTTTTTTGTACTAACTGAAAATATGTCAGGTAGATATTAAAGAAACATCTTGACAGCATAGGCTGTTTATGTTTTAACCACTGATCCTGCACATTGCTCATTCCCCAGTCCTATTGCCACACTCCGGGTTGCCAGGTATAGAACACAGTAGCAGTCAAAAATAGTATGTTGTAAGCTTAGAATCATTTTAATATTGGCAAATATTTGATAAATGGAGACAGCTTAGAGTCCAGAAGGACTACAAGACGGATGCTAAACTGGCTAATTTTTACCTAAACTGTTTATGACTGAGCCTTTGCTAACCACTAGCAGAGAGTAATTTTAAGTAGTTTCAGCATTTGTGCTTGCATTCTTATTCAGTTGTTTAGGTGCAGCTGGGTGATCAAAACAGTACTTGAGATAAGTAAAGTGATCCAGACTAGTATTTTATAAAGCCACCATGCTACAACATGCTAATGGAGGAGCAGACAGGCCACTAAATCTATTATCATCAATCAATTTATTTTATTTTTAATAAAATACTAATAAAGTTCATAATAAATGTTCATTTATTATTAAAAAAGTATTATTAAAATACAATTTTATCAATAGTTGTATTTGTGTATATTTAATTGTATATTATAATAATTATTGAGTAATGAGTACTTCCTCAACTGAAACTTTTAACTGGTACTGTACATACTCCTTTTAAATGTTGTACAATAAACTCATCTTTTTTTACTTTACTATTGTATTCACCTAGAAATATTGTATTGTCATTACATTCACACATATAAAGCTTAATTTCATTGAAATCTCAATGAATATTCGGTGCCCAATACGGACTGATACTGACCCAGCTATGTGACAGTTACTGAATCAGAAAGACTGTTGCATAATATGCTTTAGTCCTTGGTTGAATAGTCAGTTCTTGGCTAAACACAAGAAGAGTTTATTATAAAATATAGACGTAGGAGGATTTCTGAGAAGAGCATTGAAATATTTGTCCTTGAAACGGGTCAGCGGAAGTGAAAACGTCTGAGAGCATCCAGGCTGTCAGAGGCCATTACAGAGTGACGCTCTTGGAGCAGGCGCTGATAAGCTCTGATGGATGCTGAACCTCTGAAAGCCGAGCGACTGATGAGAATTTGCTTTATAAATAAGAGTGTTTTTGGCTTTGCAGGCCTCTCATGCCTGACAGTTCAGTATGATTGCTTGGGCTTTGACAGACATGGTTATTGAAATGAATTGTGTTTTTCTTTCCAGAGCAGACCGGGTCTGTTGTTGAAGTTCAATTTGTTGTAGATGTTGAAGCTAAATTTAGCATTGGAGAGCAGCGTTCAGCATTAAAAGGCCAGACCTTTGTGAATCTACAGCTCTGGAAAAAATTAAGAGACCACTTCAGTTTCTGGATCAGTTTCTCTGATTTTGCTATTTATAGGTTTATGTTTGAGTAAAATGAACATATAACAACATGAACAAATAACACTGTTGTTTTATTCCATAAACTACAGGCAAAATTTATCCCAAATTAAAAAAAATAAAGTCATTTAGTACATTTATTTTTATTGCAGAAAATGAGAAATGGCTGAAATAATAAAACAAGCTGCAGAGCTTCCTCAAATAATGCAAAAAAAAAAACCCAAGTTCATATTCATAAAGTTTTAAGAGTCAGAAATCAATATTTGGTGGAATGACTCAGGTTTTTAATCACAGTTTGAATGCTTCTTGGCATGTTCTCCTCCACCAGTCTTACACACTGCTTTTGGATAACTTTATGCCTTTACTCCTGGTGCAAAAATTCAAGCAGTTCAGCTTGGTTTGATGGCTTGTGATCATCCATCTTCCTCTTGATTATATTCCAGAGGTTTTTGATTTGGGAAAATCAAAGAAACTCATCATTTGTAAGTGGTCTCTTATTTTTTTTAGAGCTGTATGTGTAGCTTAAATACTCTTTAAATAAAGGTTTTTAAGGGTTTATTTGTATAGTTACACACATGGACAAAATTGTCCATTGTAGAAAGAGAAACCCAAAATGGTGACTGTAAAATTTATTTTATAAAACTTGGTTTGTATTATATATATATTTATCCACTTTTTTTTTTAAATATAGCTATGCTAATTATCCCACCCCCTCAGGTGCTCTCCCCCTATCACTAGCAATGCCCCAACACCAGGAGGGTGAAGACTAAGACATGCCTCCTCCGATACATGTGTATGTAAATCAGACTGCAGCTGATGTAGCCAGAGGACTAAGCAAAGATTAACCCTAGCAATGTCTGCCTTCAGCTTGGTTCAACTCACCCAGTGGACTTCCACATGAGCCAATCACTGGTGATCTTTATGAGGATTTATCCATAATCTCGTTCTTCCAATCACAGAAACGCATTGTTTTCCTTGTCTGGTGATATTTTTGGTCCATCTGACCTTTTAAAAGATATTATTTTAAAAACGGTCTTAGAACATTTGTCACGTTTGATCATCGAAGTCAGCTTAGTCCTAAAGGATTTACACACACCCAGGTCGAACAGCATGCACTGTTCTTTTCAAGGACAATATAACAGGCTGACTGTATCAGTCTGTTCACCTCTGTAGAGATAAGTCTTAACACTGGGTCAAGAAAACATCAAAATCACAGCAAACTGGATATATGTTGCTAAAAGATAAATACTAATTAAGTAAAATAAATGCTCATAATTCTTTAATAGTCTATTATAAGATTAACATGTGAATTAAAGAAAACCCCACACTCAATTCTTTTAGTCACTGAAATAACATGAAAATAAAAGGAAACAAAAGCCCAGCTCAAAGTAAACACAGTGCTTTTTATATATACAGCTCTTGAAAAAAAATGAAAGACCACTTAAAAAATATGAGGTTCTTTGATTTTACCAAATTGAAAACCTCTGGAAGATGGATGATCACAAGCCATCAAACCAAGATGAGCTGCTTGAATTTTTGCACCGGGAGTAAAGGAATAAAGTTATCCAAAAGCAGTGTGTAAGACTGGTGGAGGAGAACATGATGCCAAGATGCATGAAAACTGTGATGAAAAACCAGGGTTATTCCACTAAATATTAATTTCTCTTAAAAACTCTTAAAACTTTATGAATTTGAACTTGTTTTCTTTGCATTACTTGAGCTCTGCACCTTTTTTTGTTATTTCTCATTTTCTCATGTTCTAATAAAAAAATATGGCAAGAACCTTTCCACTAAATAATGAAAAATGAAGAAATGAAGGTCAGTCAATCTAAAACAATTCAAGAACTTTTCAAGAAGTTTCCTTAAGTGCAATTGCAAAGACACTGAATGAGAAGACATGTCCAAACGTTTGACTGGTGCTTTAAACCGTAACTCCTGTTTTACAATAAGTATTTTATCAGCAGATTCTTGCCAATACACAGACACATATACACACACACAGTTGGGACTTTTCTTTTTTATGATGTGGGATTTTTGCCTTACACAATAGGTACTTGTTAAAAGACGCTTGGGAAACATTTTCTTTGGGCTTCTCTCTCTCCCTCTCTCTCACACACACTCTCTCACTTGCTCTGTCTCTCTTCCATGTGTGTGAGAGTCTGAGTAAAACATTCTTGCATGAAGACAAATTGAAATAAACTAGGGTGGCTTTGGAGAACAAAAGGACAGATTCAGATCCCCCACAAACCGCCGCTAATGCGCCTAAATCTCTATGCGCAGCACGCCGGGCCGATGCGGCTTGGCTCTTCCCTGATCTGCCGAATAAAAACACACTCTTCCTCCCAGCCTAGAGGCTCAGCGTGTGAGAGTTTTTCAGGATTAATCACAGGAAATTTAATTGGACCAATGGCACATTCTGAATGACTTTGGTTTCAGAGTCATTAAGCTTCAGCGGTGAATCTCCTGCTAGATGATCTTGGCTTTTCAGTAAGAACCGGACAGTTTGGGGCTGCGGTTAGTTTTGTTATGGTGGTTACTATGGAGGCTGAGCGTATGAACCGCAGAGCGTGGCCCTCGTTCTACTGAATGTTTTGATAAGTATCCGCATAAACCAGCCATGAAAGTAAAGGTTTTTATCTCATGCCTCATTTTTTAATAGCACTATGGATTTTCCTTTCTGTGGTTAAATCTCAGAGTGTGCTTTCATTGCTTTAATGGAGTGTGTAATGAGGCGCTTCTCAGAGCTCAGCTTTTCGGGCCTAAACTCATTGTTGAATTATCTGTAGCCCAACCTGAAGATCCACCATCCTGTCCTATTCAGACTCTCCTGAACACTTAACCCTTTAATGTTCTGCTCAGCAGTTTAGTACAGCACATTTGTAAATACTTATTGAAAATGTATCACTTAACTCTTTGTGCTAATCTTTACCAATAAGCAGATTTGTGTTAGTATATGAAAATCCAGTAAGCATCCCTTAATTATTCAAAAAATGCATTTTAAACATATGTCTGCTATGTTCTTGCTGGAGTGTAATGGATCATATAAACCAATAGGGTGTCGGAATGATATATGTTTATACTTCACAACCATCCACAGATCAGATTCACTCTATCTATCTGGATGGAGAGATTTGTCTGGATAGGGTTTTACTGAATAATAAGACAGAATGAAAACAAGCTGAAATGAAATAGGAGTATCAAAGTGTTTGTTACTAGAGAAACAGACACAGGACTACAGTCTGTAATTATAGAACTACAAAAGGTTTTATATGGCCAGTGAAGCTGATAAAATAGGGAAACTAGACTGTGACCTAGAGAGGCATTTGAGCAAATGTGACAAATGTACCAGATTATTTTTACAAATATGAGGAACTCGATATGAGGAATTAGGAATATCCCCTTACTAATGTCTAAACAAAATCACAATAGACTCGCTGGCTATAAAAGTTACAGCGCGAGAGAGGGAGAAACAGTGCGAGAGGGGTAGAGACAGCACAAGAGAGGGAGAGACAGCGTGAGAAGGTGAGAGACAGCGCAAGAGAGCAAAAGACAGTTTGAGAGAGCAAGAGACAGCACGAGAGAGGGAGAGTCAATGATAGCCCAAAGGAGTGTAAAAGACAGCACAAGAGAGGGAGAAAGAGCGCGAGAGAGGTAGAGACAGCACAAGAGAGGTAGAGACAGCACAAGACAGGGAGAGACAGCGTGAGAGAGTGAGGGACAGTGCAAGAGAGCAAAAGACAGTTTGAGAGAGCAAGAGATAGCACGAGAGAGGGAGAAACAGCACAAGAGAGGGAGCGTCAGTGATAGCGCAAGAGAGTAAAAGACAGTGCAAGAGAGAGAGAAACAGCGCGAAAGAGGTAGAGACAGCACAAGAGAGGTAGAGACAGCACAAGACAGGGAGAGACAGCGTGAGAGAGTGAGGGACATCATGAGAGAGTGAGGGACAGTGTGAGAGAGAGAGAAACAGCACAAGAGGTGGAGAGACAGCACAAGAGAGGTTGAGACAGCACAATAGAGGGAGAGACAGCACAACAGAGGGAGAAACAGCACAAGAGAGGGAGAGACAGTACAAGAGAGGGAGAGACAGCGCAAGAGAGGGAGAGACAGCGCAAGAGAGGGAGAAACAGCACGATAGAGCATACCTGTCAAGTTTTGGACTTAAAAATAAGGGATTTTTTCCGCCGCCCCAACAGCCCAAACGAGGGAAAAAAAAAAAATATATATATATATATATATATATATATATATATATATATATTTATATATATTATATATATTTTTTTTATTTAATAGATTTAAAATTGAAATTGAAGGGTGCACAAACTTACAAAAAGGACATGGATCAGATATATTCCATAAGTAAATAATAGTCCTAAGGGGCCTACACAATTAATAATCTTTCATTAATACTTCTTTCTATCGTTCAGTCCACTCCTGATCAGTTCAGTTAATTTCAGCCCTCTCCACATTTTCTCTCTCTCCAGCTCAACCATCTCTTCTACCCCTTCTAAATAATACATTACACCACAATACAAATTCTAACAAAACCTAAAACTAGCCCTGAACTAATAGAGTTTGGAAATGATAGTTATTGGCTGATCAGGCACATAAGGGCAGGGCATTATATATATATATGTAGATTTTTCTCAAACCCTGACCATCTATCTAGCTAATTCTAAAGTTAAGCTAACTGAGTCACAAGCTGTATTTTATTAAACACACAGTGGGTTTAATTTATGTTTTGATTCAGAGAAGAGTCTTTTTAACCAGCTATCAGAAACAATCTCATCACAGTTTACATGGTTAATTACCTTTCTTTTAGAAAAATCTCCGTATATCCAGATTAGTTTTAACGACAGCTGCTCCGACTAGCTGCCTGAACTCACAGCGAGGGGAGGGGCGGGGCTTCCCGCACACTAAACTGCGCTCCGCAAAACCAGCTAGCTGATTGGCTGTTTCTCCTGAAAGGCGGGACTTTCTCCTTGAACCGGCACCACGATTGGTTAAGAGACACACAGCGGTCAGTGCATTGTCGCCTGTGGCCTATATATTTTTTTTATTTAGTATAATACGGGAAATTTACGGGAAAATACTAATACGGGAGGACGGCGGGAAAGAGGAGTAAAATACGGTAGTTTCCCGGCCAAAACGGGAGACTTGACAGGTATGCGATAGAGGGAGAGTCAATGATAGTTCAAGAGAGTAAAATACAGTGCGAGAGAGAGAGAAACAGCACAAAAGAGGTAAAAACAGCACGAGAGAGGTAGAGACAGCACAAGAGAGGGAGAGACAGCGTGAGAGAGTGAGGGACATCATGAGAGAGTGAGGGACAGCGTGAGAGAGGGAGAGACAGCACGAGAAACCGAGAGGCCGAGCTAAAGCAGTTCTACCAAGAAGAATGGGCTAAAATTCCTCCTGAACAATGTGCAGGTCTGATTCTCAGCTACATGAAGTGCCTGGTTGAGGTTATTGGTGAGAGTTGAATGAATGTGTTCAATTAAGACCTGCAAGAGAGAGACAGAAATCATAAACCTACCAATATATCTGATATTTATGCAGTTATTTCGTGCTTTAATCAAGAGTGTGCTCATATTGCCAAACTATTTCTGAATACTATTATAAGAAATAGTTGTAACTGTGATAATTTTATGGTCAAAAATCAGAATTGAGTCACTTTACACTGGCAATGCTCACAGCACTAGCATGTTATAGTTCATTTCTGACTTACAGAAGAATTGATTTGACTAGAATCAATAGGAGCCAGTGCCCTCAGGAACAGCCTCATTTATATAAACATATATAACTCTCATACATATTTATGAATAAGATGTGTCCAATGACAGATCATTTCTTGGATGACTGGGTTTCCGTTTACGAATATCTCATCTGAATACTGAACCACGTCTCAAAAACACCAAGCACACGCCTCTCTGCTGTGGAATATCCACACAAGTCCTGATTACATTTCACCAAAGCACAGTAAATCATATTAATATACTCATATTAATAAAGCTACTAGCATCAGGTGTCTTTAAAAACCTGATTTAAGGTGGTAATTTTAAATCTGATAAAGCCTTACAAAGATACAGACTGTGAACCAGGATTCCCCATTGCCGATGTATTTATTATTATCGCATTTTAGTGCTTTTAGATCTTTACAGAAACATCAGAATAATATCAGACAAAGAGCTTCACATCCTTACAAACACAAAAGTGTATTCAATCTTGATTTCATTTATTTCTGCAGTTAAATTATTCATGCTAAAAAAAAGTAATTGCTTTTCCCCTAAACTGAATAACTTGTTCTATGACCTTTAGCAGCAAAAGCTGCAACCACCATTTCACATAATTCCATATCAGCCTTTTACATTCTTATGTGACATTGAATAATTTAGGTCAAAGCACAAGCTGTACAAAAACTTGCAAAAGCATTCATAGCCCTTGAACTTTTTTTCACATTGTTTCTCCTTATAACCACAAACTTTCAAGTGATAGACCAACACAGAGTAGCACATATAGTTGCAAGAAAAATTATGTAAACCCTTGTGTGGTGTTCACATTTTTGTTACTCGTTTACTTTGTTACTTGTATTTAATTCAGCAAAATTATGCAATTTTTACATTAAAATGCTTTACACATGCTTGCTTCACCTAAACTGCAAGCAATATAAACAGCTTACATGGTTAATATTTGCTCTTTACCTTTCTTATGTTACATTTCTTTCAAAAAGTGCTACTCTTTTTTTATTAGTTTTTTAATAAAATGTAAAAGAAAATGGATTTAACTCAAGATATGAGTAGAAAATTTGTTTAGTTTCAAATTTACAAATGAAGCAATGTTTATTAGCCCTTGGCCAAACATATTGTATGCAATATAAATGTGTAGGGAGGGGGGGGTGTACAGTGTGTGTTTATCAAAAATGTGTTTTGATATATGTTTTTCACAAAAAATGAGCCAATGCCAATGAGTTTGAGTTAGAAATAATATTTTTTTAGTATCACACCAATAGACAAACACAGTCTGCTTACACTAATACCACACAAAAATGTTTGCAGGATTTTATAGAACACACCATGTTAACAATCACAGTGAGGCAGAAAAAGTATGTGAAGCTTTGCAAACCTTTGTTTTTCTCATAAACCTTTGTTTTTCCCTGCCTCTTTGTAAGGGCAGCCATGGCCTGAAGGTTATAGGAGTAGCCTTGTGACCGAAATGTTGCTGGTTTGATTCTGTGAACTGACATCTCAGGAATAAAGTGCCTGTGCCAGTCTCTGACTGTGCAGCAGGGCTGCCTACCACTCTGGACACATGTGCTCAATTTCCCTTAAAGGAAACATTTTACGCCTGTTTTTACACAAGTTAGAATAGGTCTATTGGCTGTACTGTACTGTTCTTTACACAAAATCACTCTCACACAAAGATAATTCACCAGCTCGATTCTTACCAGTTCCAGTCTCTTTCAGAATGAGCCATTTAAGGGCTTTGTCACTTTTATGCAAATAAGCTGTTGCTGGCCATGCCATATTTACACTAAGCCTTTACCACCCGTTAGTGTAAGCTTGTGCTAAATGGCAAAACACAAATAAGCAAGTTCATGCTTAACTGTGACAGAAGCACAAAACTCATCATTTGAAAGTACTAACACATCCCTCATCTGCTGACTTGCCACAGACAGTGGGTACAGATCCCTCCCTCAGACAAAGTCTGTCTGACTCTATGCAAGTTTCCCTATTGTGACATCACAATAAGGGAGTCATCCAAACACTCACAGGAGCTACCAAACTCTTTCAACTGATTCACAAAAAATGTATGGATGGATTTTTTAGTGGTCGGAGTGTTTATAGAGGCAGTTAAGACCCAAGTGGAAATACAAAAAGTGAGTTTTGCATAATATGTGGCCTTTAATGTGTGTACCATATTTTTTGCACTATAAGGTGCACTTAAAATGCTTTTAATTTTCTTAAAAATCGTTATTGGAGTTTTTATTCTGATGTATTTTACGAATAAATTTTACCAGTCAGGTTGTAAGGAGCAGTAAAGCCACTCCACTGAAGTAAAGCCACTCCACTGGAGTAGCATTAGCATTAGTTGCTAACCGCTATGTCTCCATTCAGAGTTGAGTATTATCAGCCTGTGCCCTGCTCCTAACCCCTGACTAGCACGGCTGGACCAGCGTTAGCCTTACATGCTCACCACGCTAGCTATTTCCCCATTCAGAGTTAAGTATTATCGGCCTGACTAGCGCTGCTCCTAACCCCTGACTAGCACTGTTGGAGCAGCATTAGCATTATCCACTAACCACGCTAGCTCTGTATTTGTTCAAAGGTGAGTATATTGAACTGTAGTCTGTGTGTTTACAAGCTACATGGGACAAACTGCTAACTGGAGCATTCAGGGTTCCTTAGTGTAGCTAATTTGGGCGGCATTAGCCGCTAACTGCTAGTGGTTAGCTGCTAATGCTTCTGCCTTAGTGCTGGAGAAATTTTGGAATCTAAGGTCACTGTAAACTGTAGACTTAAGAGACCTGGCAAAAAAAAAACCTTTTCAGGATGATCTCCAGGATTTTGGCTCTTATTCTACTTTGGTTTCAGACACTACCAGTGGCTTTTTGATAGGGAACACTGTGAGGTGCTCTCAACTCCAGCTGAAGATTAACTATACAACAGTATAAATTAGGCTTAAATAATTAAATCTCAAGATCCTGAAGACACTGTCCAGAATTTTTTTTATTGAATTTCTTATTGAACGACTTGTGTTTAGAGCTGGAATTCCAAATGTTGCAAACACCAGGGCTTCTGGCAGCCGTAGAGATGTGTCTTCTGGGTATGTTTGGTATGGTGTTTCTTCTCACTGTCCCAGACCCAGTACAGAGGGTCAAAGTTGTTTAACCCTTGTGTGGTGTTCGGGTCTAAGGAACCCGTTTTCATTTTTCATCAAATGATACTAAAAAAATATTTTTTCTAACTCAAACTCATTGCCATTGGCTCATTTTTTGTGAAAAACATATGTCAAAACACATTTTTGATAAACACACACTGTACACCCCCCCCCCCACACACACACACACACATTTATATTACATACAGCATGTTTGGCCAAGGGCTAATAAACATTGCTTCATTTGTAAATTTGAAACTAAACAAATTTTCTACTCATATCTTGAGTTTAATTCATTTTCTTTTACATTTTATTAAAAAACTAATAAAAAAAGAGTAGCACTTTTTGAAAGAAATGTAACATAAGAAAGGTAAAGGGCAAATATTCACCATGTAAGCTGTTTATATTGCTTGCAATTTAGGTGAAGCAAGCATGTGTAAAGCATTTTAATGTAAAATTGCTTAATTTTGCTGAATTAAATACAAGTAACAAAGTAAACGAGTAACAAAAATATAACACCACACAAGGGTTAAGGAAAATACTAAACACACACACACAGACATGAAAGCAAATTTAACAGTTGTTTATAGTCAGGAATGTGTTTTTATGGTGTCATATGTATTTCCTTTACACTTTCGAAATATAAGACATGCTGGGCACTGTTTTAGAAACTTAACAGTTGTGCTGTGAATATAATTGATGATGGTAGTGTCTCTGTATTGCATGACAGTAAGGGTCTAATATATCACATGGCAGTAAGGGTCCCAGAATACAACTCTAGAATACATATCTCAGAATACATACTCTAGATGCTTGCCATATGAGTTGTGGATTTCTGCAGCTCCTCCATTGTGACCATGGGTCTCTTGGCTCTTGGTTTCTCTGACCAGTGCTCTTCTTGCTCAATCCATCAGTTTGGGTGAATGGCCATGTCTTGGTAGGTTTCCAGTTTACATCTTTATAATGCCAGAATGAAGAGATGAAATACTTGATGGAATACAGGACCTGTGTGTATGACATGGGTGTTATCTCACAAGATAAAAACGTGATCATATTTCTCGTCAAGCAAAAAACAGTTTAGTATGGACTTTTTAAGAGGGATCTGACAACACGTAGCAATGGCGCTGAGTGTGGTGGCTGAGCATTCAAAGCATCTCTCAGAAAAAGAGGAAAATTCGGGCATTCGCATAGAAGATGCTCCTGCTACCTTTAAGTTGTATGTCTGGCTGCATTTTGGTCTACGCTTCTGGAAGAATGGTCTAAGATTCCCATAAACACACTCCTAAACCTGGTGGAAAGCCTATGCAAAACAGTTGAAGCTGTTATAGAGTGATCATATTAAACCCTCTGCATTATGACTTAAATGCTATTCACATGTGTGGGAAGGCAGATGGATGAATACTTTTAACAATATCGTGTAGGCAGTGTAGGTCATCAAATATTTTTAATTTAGTTTTTGTTGACAAAAAATTAACACAGCTAAGTTTAGATGCATGCTGAAGAACAGAAATGGTGAAAACTAGGAGTACAGGAACATCTAGCTATTCAAACAAAAAAAGAATTCATTATAGATTCAGGAAAAATCTCCAGCTTCCTTCCTGGCAAAAGGATCTGGCCATAAATCAGAGGTGTGAGTGCATCTTTTGGGAGTGCTGAATGAAGCCTCTGAGAAACAGGGCCTTTCCAGCCAGCTGCTGAGGTGTGTGTGCACGTGTAGTGTGTGTGTGTGTGTTTGTGTGTCTGTGTATTAATATCAATTAGAAATCCAACAGTTAAATGAATAATATCAGTTTAGTGTGTAAAATGTAATTTCTCTCTTCTCTTTGTTATGAAAAGTTTTTTTTTTTTATTTTAATGAAAATTTTAATTTGATGAAAATCGTGTTTAATCTAGATTTGCAGATGTGATAAACTGTTCTTGATTGTTTATGTTGACTGAAATTATTTTAGTGGACAGGGAATTTTCAGACACATTTAAATAGCTAATAGATATTTATATATTTATAATAGAGATTTTAGGGAATAGCTGAAAGCCGAATGAGTAATTGAAAAATGTGAATTAATTTTAAGAAAATTATCTGGGTGGTGTTTCTATGTACTTCCTGTGTCTATACGGGTTTCCTTCCACAGTCCAAATACATGTAGATTAGGTCAGGCAGTTTCTGTAATTCGCCCTGGCTGTGGATGTATTTGAGTGAATGTTTGTATGCACAGATTTGGGATTGGACACTTAACACTAATGTTTGTGTGTAAAGGATTGTGTTGATTGTAAAGCATCTTTGTTTAATGAAAAGCGCTATATAAGTGTAATGGTAACACTTTCTATGAATGTCATCTCTATAAGACTCTATAAACATACTCATAACACATTATAATGCATTCATAAGGCATTATAAACATGGCTATACATGTTTATAAAAATGTTTAATTCATCATAGCCATATTTATTACGCATCATGAACTGTGATTATTATACATTAATAGCTGTGTTTATAACATGTCATATGTCAATACCAAGAAACTCAGTCCCAGCTTGCAGACTGTATAATGACTAATAAAGCCTATAAACACACCCTAAATAATCCTATAAATATAGTTTTAACCACTTATGAACTATACTATACTATATATATATATTATAGTTATAGTCAATTATAATGTATTATAACAGGTCTTTGTGCGCTTCAAGTAAAGTGACAGACTTTCCTTGTGGGACTAGATTATTAACGATAGATAGGCTGCACGATATTAGAAAATTTTGGCATTACAATGTTTTTTTTTTCGGCCAAATATGTTTAAATATTAAAACAATGCAGGACGCGTCAGAGATCTGGACCAGCCAAGAGATGAGTCCGGGCTTTAAAGTCAGCCGATCACTGAAAACCAGAGGAAAACAGCAAAAACAACAAAAATCGGCTCTTTAATCAGGCATTTAAATGGCCTTTTAAGTTGTGAAAAAGAGCGTCTTTCTGGTATTAAAAGCATGATTTTGAATGCAACTGGAAATATTTGCGCAAAACTGTGCCGAACTGAGGAGCACAGCTTTCAACAGGCTGTCAACGCTGCTTTTACAAGCACATGCCCAGAAATGCTCGCCCTCCTTCTTGTGCTTCTCAGGCAGCAGCATCCTGTCACTCACACAGATACAGAGACAGTGCTGTTCACTAAGAAAATTACAACACTGTCTACTGTCTATCTACTTTTCTTGTGTCAAGAATCAAAACATGGCAACATGACAAGTTTCATTTTAATTGCCTCATGTGACATTGCACGTTTTGCGACGTGACTATTATTTAACAAATTAAATAAGCCAATAATCCTGATGATTATGTTTAAATTATAAACATGCTTTTCTAATTTCCAAAACTACTCCGAAAGCCTTTTCTGAATGTCTAGAAGGCCCCAAGTATTCCCGTCTGACTCCATGTTCTGGATGGCTATGCATTTTATATAATTCGATCACTGCAGATGTGAAAGTTCTTTGGCCTGAAGAACAGAAAACGAGGTCAGGCCATGGCCCAGGTGGCCCCCCCGTTTCCAGTTTTTTTTTTTTTTTTGGCTTCCAAGAACAAGTTGAGTTCGAGGTCAAGGTTGAACCCAGGACTCTCCCTCCCTTTCCCATCATCTTTCCACAGTTAATCACCAGCCCTGCTTTGTTTATTCCGCCTTCAGTTCCTTATCTTTTTCCATTGGCTTGTTTTTTCTGTTGGTTTGCGCTCTCGTTGTCATCATTCCATCACTCCATCACTTCTTTCTGTTCTGCCTGTCCTCCTTTTTCCTTCCCACAATCATCCCGTTTTCTACTTATCACTCTCTTTTCCATTCCTTTCCTCTGACACTCTTAATGTAGACTACATTCTTCATGTTTTCCCCTGCAGACGTGGATCATCACAGTTATCACTGTCTCAACGGCAAATTTGCGTCAAACAGCCAGAAGGCCAAACAGTCATTTCAAGCTCTGTGACTCTTTTTTTTTGCTGTCCAGAGCACATGGCGGAGAAGTGGAAGAGATACGGCTGTCACAGTTTTTGACCGTCCTAATTGAGTCGTTCTGCACAATAATTCTTACAGCAGCTACAATCTCAAACGCAATTTTTTCCCTGTTTAAGTATTCATAGAACCTGTCACCAAACTGTGTTTAGGTCCTTTTCATAAAGTCATGGTCTCAAGCTATCAAATTCGATTTGCAACCAGAAACTTGAGACTCATTCAGAAAGACCAAAGTATTTAAACTTTATTCAGGTTCAATTCTGGAAATGGGTTTAGTCGGCTGCCACTGTTGAGCCCTTGAGCAAGACCCATAACCCTCACTGCTCCCTGGGCACAGCAGCGATGGTTACCCACCACTCTGGGCACATGTGCTCACTGCATCACTGAGGGTGTCCTCTAAGTGTACTCTCTAGTGTGTATTTGTGCGTTCACTATACAGGTGGGTTAAAAATGGAGGCCACATTCCACACAGAGTCTCAAGACTTGTCGTTGCAGTTAAAGTCTAAAGACTTGTAAACCAATCAAACACTTTAGAAATCAATTTGATTTTCATCCACTGTCTAAGAGCTCGTATTTGTAAAAAAAAAAAATCTGAAGACAACATTTAGAATCGGAATTTGTAATTGCAACCAAAATTTCTAGATTCATTATTTGCAAACAAAGTCTTGAGAGTTCATATGGACATGCAGCCAAAGTCTTAAGAATTGATCTTGTAACCAAAGTCTCAAGACATCATTTAGATTTGTACCCAAACAAGTCATAAGACTTATTTTTGCACTAAGAGTATCAAGAATTATATATATATATTTAAACAAAGTATCAATAGTTACTTTGGACTTGTATCCAGTGTCCCACAACTCTTATTCACAACCAAAGTCTTTAGGCTTCATTTTGACTCAGACTTCCACTCAAAGACTCAAAAGTGGTACTCGCAACCAAAATCTCAAGACTTTTAACTGGAATCCAAGACTCATGCAACCAAAGACGCAAGAATTCACTCTGAATCCATTGCCTTAGGACTTTAGACATGGTTTAGAATTGCAACCAGAGTCTTAAGACTTGTTCTTGCAATTCAGTTCTCAAGACATTGTTTGGACCTGGTCTTAAGACGTCAAGTCAAGTCAAGTCAAGTCAAGTAGTTTTATTGTCAATACTGCATATGTACAGGACATACAGAGAATTGAAATTACGTTACTCTCCTTCCCAATTTTACAGCAAGTACAGATAATAGATATAATAAAGGAGAATGGGAGACACTATGTGTACAATACAGCAGGGACACAAATAGACATACATGAGACAAAAACAAGGTGCAGTGGTGTGTGGGAGGAATAGATATATAAATATAAGTAAATAAGTAAAAAATAGATATATAATTATAATATAAAAGAGTGGGAGACACTATATGTTCAATACAGCAAGACACAATAAACATACGTAAGACAATAGTGCAATATTGATGGTGATTGAGATGGAATGACAGTAAAAATAGTAAATAACAGTAGTGCAAATACGGTATATGGTATATAGCTTAAGGCTGGTAAAGTGAATGGGTGCGTAAGTCCTTAAAGTTCACAGTTTAATTAAGTGGAATTAAAGTGCGTACTGACAGTGCAAGTATATCAGTAGTGCAGGTGTTGTGTAGTGCAAGTCCGTTTGGAAGGGACCAGTACTTTGTGCATTGTAGTGCAGAGTTTCAGTACTTTATTAGTGGGGGGGTTCAGGATGCTGAGTGAGTGTGTGCTGGGGGCAGGATTGGGATGGGGGGTAGAGCAGGAAGAGAGTTCAGCATCCTCACAGCCTGATGGATGGGGCTGTCTCGCAGTCTGCTGGTCCTCGCCCCGAGACTCCGCAGTCTCCTCCCTGATGGCAGCAGGCTGAAGAAGCTGTGTAGTGGGTGAGAGGGATCTCCTGCCAGACGGAGGGCTTTCCGTGTGAGGCGGGAGCTGTACAAGTCCTGAAGGGAGGGGAGAGAGGTGCCAACAATCTTCTCAGCTGCTCTCACGATGCGCTGGAGGGTCCTGCGGCAGGATGCTGTGCAGGCCCCGTACCACACGGTGACACAGCTGGTCAGTATGCTCTCGATGGCCCCTCTGTAGAAGGTTGTCATGATGGGGGTGGGGGCTCCAGCTCTTCTCAGCTTGCGGAGAAAGTAGAGACGCTGATTTGCCTTCCTGGCCAGTGACGCTGAGTTGGTGCTCCAGGAGAGGTCCTCTGTGACGTGCACACCCAGGAACTTGGTGCTGCTCACCCTCTCCACAGCAGTTCCGTTGATGAACAGAGGGGTGTGCAGTGTGTGAGTTCTCCTGAAGTCCACAACAATCTCCTTGGTCTTCTCTGTGCTCAGAGAGAGATTGTTGTGTTTGCACCAGGAGGCCAGGCATGTACTTGGAACTAAAGTCTCAAGAGTTCATTCCGTCTTCCAAAGTCTCAAGAATTTTTCTGTCAGCCAGAGTCTTAAGACTTTTACTGGCAACCAAAAACTCAAGTGTTATATTGTCCTCGCACCTAAAGTCTCAAACTCATATTTGCAACAAAAGACTCAGGAACACATTTGCCCCAGTATCATAAGACCTAAAGACCTTGTAACCTAATGTCTTAAGACATTATTTATGCTTGTAGCCAATGTCTTAAGAGTTTTACTTGCAATCCAACAGTCAACCTAGATTGAATGTAGAGACTTGAACATGCACCCAGAGAATCAAGAATTGGCTCAGACTTTTATTAAAAATCTCAAGACCTTGTACACTGGAAACTCTAGATTAGATACTAACTTACAACTAGATGTTTGAAATTTGTTTTACACTCATATTCAGAACTTAAAGACTTAAATCATAATCAGAAACCCAAAAATTGATATATGAGTTCTCGCTTGGACTCACATGCAATGGCTTGTGAACATCCCTTCTGCAGAACCCACCTGACTCAATCTGGAGGAGATCTGGAGAGCGGTTTGTTTTGAACCACTGGAGACGTCCTCCAACAACAGAATTTGGATGACTGTTTGTTTTCTTATCAGCATGTTTACCTGTGGCATTGGTTTTCTTCCCTCCGGGCCCTTGGAACAGCCTTCGCAAGCAAGCATTCTGCAATCACTGTTTATATAGCCTTATCTTGGATGAATAGCTCCATAAAAAATAACCTGCTAGTAATAATTTCTCTTTCTTTCTTAATCAGCATTTGCATCTTCAAATTTCAGTGTGGAATTACTGTTGAGTTTTTAGTAGTATTGTATTTTTTCCACTATGTGTTTATGTGTACGGATTGTAAGGCATACTACCAATAAACATCTATTTTCTGGTCTATTTTTATACATTAGGCTCATTATGCGACACTAGTAAGGAAAAGGGGTGTCAGCATGTTTTCCTTCTAATACAGCAGGTTAGGTCTTAAAAGCTATTCTTTAAAGTCAAATGAATGCTGGATGTTAATCTTCACAGATGTCTCTCCTAAAAACTGTTTATTTGAGTGAGGAAAGAGCTTCCATTTATTTACAGTAACCTTAGATTTCCAGATTTTCAATTAAGGCTGGGTGCAACACTACACTGAGGAACCCTAAATGTTCTGAAAAAAGCCAGGGAGCTATTAGCTGTTGTCTCATGTAACTTGTTTCAACGTGGTAAACACACAGGCTACAGGTTGATAATACTCACCTCTGAAGAGCGAAAGAGCTACCGCTTACTGCAGTCAGCGGCTAATGCTAATGCTGCTCCAACAGTGCTAGCCGGGGTTAGTAGCAGACTACAGGCCGTTAATACTCACCTCTGAATGGCAAAAAAGCTAACAATTAGTGGGTCATGCTAATACTGCTCCAGCAGTGTTAGTCGGAGTAAGTAGCAGGCTACAGGCCGATAATAATCACCTCTTAACAGCAAAAAAGCAAGCACTTAGTAGCTAATGCTAATTACATTACATTTGGCAGACACTTTTCTCCAAAGCGACTTACAATAGTCAAGTGCAAAAGTAATAGAAGTTAAAGGTAAAACATCTTTAGACAGGGCTTAAAGGAGGTCGAAGGGAAATAATGGGATAGAGGAGTGAAGGAGGGGAAGAAGGAAATGAGGTTAGAAGTAGTTAGTGTGTTAGAGGTGTTAGGAGAGTAAGTGCTCTTTGAAGAGCTCTGTCTTCAGGAGTTTATTAAAGATAGTGAGAGATTCTCCTGATCTGGTAGTAGAAGGTAGTTAGTTAGAGGTGTTAGGAGAGTAAGTGCTCTTTGAAGAGCTCTGTCTTCAGGAGTTTATTAAAGATAGTGAGAGATTCTCCTGATCTGGTAGTGGAAGGTAGTTAGTTAGAGGTGTTAGGAGAGTAAGTGCTCTTTGAAGAGCTCTGTCTTCAGGAGTTTATTAAAGATAGTGAGAGATTCTCCTGATCTGGTAGTAGAAGGTAGTTTGTTCCACCATTGGGGAACTCTGTATGAGAACAGTCTGGATTGCTTTGAGTGAATGTTTGTTTGGTAAAGCGAGGCGACGTTCATTGGAGGAGCGCAGCGGCCGGGAGGTAGCGTAAGCCTTCAGGAATTTTTGGAAAATTAAAGGATTTTAAGTGTGCATAGAGTAATTCAAAGAGTTGTTTGCTGTATTGTGTATTGAGGGTTGGTTGCTCATAGTGAATTGGCTAATATTTGTCGATTTCTCGCCCACATTCGTACCAGTGATCATTTTCTGACACACGTGTGTGTAGAGAGGACATCAAGGACAGCGGCAGTGTGCGGCAGTGAACGGAGTACATGTGGACGTTTTAATAGAGAAGAGATGGAGCAGGAGGGTGCCTTTGATCTCTGCATTTTCTCACAGGAAATAAAAGAGGTCTGTTTGCTTGTTCTGGCCTTCACTCGTTGTCTTTTATCTTCAATTCCTAAATGGCTCTGCAAATATTTCAAATCGTGTTTCCTCTGTATGTTCAGAGCATCTTCGGAAAATGCCCGCTAGGCCTCAGTGCTGCGATTCGCTATTAAAATAAATGGCTCTCTCAGAGCGGCGAGCGTGTTCTGCATGCTGGAGAGGGATGATGCATTTCATACTGGAGACATTTTATGCTGTGCTACTGACTAATGAACGCCGAACAGATGTTTCACAAGCAGTTCAACAAATTTGTATAAATCTGGCTGCCACTCAGAGATAAAGGTTATTTGTTTTTCCTAGAAATGCCATTTCTCAGCATCTGAAGGATCCAGGTCTGAGTCCCAGCTGTGTCAGGTGCCATCTGTGGCTAATGACACGTTGCTCCATTCCTCTGATCGTTACCCCATGCAGTTATGCTACATATGCAGCCAGTCATTTTCTGTATTTGTGCAAAATTCTGTATATATCTGTCCACCAACCAAAAGGGCGTGGAAGATAAGATAAGATAAGATAATCCTTTATTAATCCCACAATGGGGAAATTTACCATGTTACAGCAGTGCAGAGTAAAGGGCAGAGAAACAGGTCAGGAAAAGGTAAATACAAATAATGATAAATCTATATATACAGAAAACCTATTGTAGGAAAATATATAAAGATAGTTTAAAAAATTATATATAGTAAAAGAAAAAATATATATACATCTAGTGCATAGAGATATGATTATGGTAGGGTGGACCAGTATTATTGCACAAGAGTAACAGTGAATAAATATCAAATAAATAATAGATAAAAACAAAAGTGAGAAAAAAATATTGCACATTAAATAAATTGCACAAATGGTGATCACAGTACTCGTAGTGAGATGGATATTGCACACGGTAAGAATTACAGCTACACTGAGTAGTATGTAGGTTTGTATGAAGTCCTGAGATAGTAAACTAGTGTTTACTGGGAGCGCGGTGTGTTGTAAAGTCTGATGGCGTGTGGAAGGAAGGACTTGCGGTATCTCTCCTTCACACAGCGTGGGTGCAGCAGCCGGGTACTGAAGGAGCTGCTCAGTGCTGTCAGAGAGTGATGCATGGGATGGGACAGGTTCTTCAGCATGTTGTTAAGCTTAGTCCTCATCCTCCTGTTTCCCACCACCTCCACTGGGTCCAGAGGACACCCCAGGACAGAGCTGGACTTCCTGATGATTCTGTCCAGTCTCTTCCTGTCAGCGGTGGAGATGCTGCTGCCCCAGCAGACCACTCCATAAAAGATGGCTGATGCCACCACGGCATCAAAGAAGGTCCTCAGTAGTGTCCCCCGCACGCCAAAGGACCGGAGTCTCCTCAGGAGATGCAGTCTGCTCTGACCTTTCCTGTAGAGAGCAGCCGTGTTGTCAGTCCAGTCCAGCTTGTTGTTAAGGTGGACACCTAGGTACTTGTAGGACCTCACTATCTCAATAGTGAAAAACAGATTGAGTTTGTTTACCCATTTTTGATCCACCACTGCCTGAGAGTCAGGTTTCCTGTGGCCTGAAATAGTTTTGAGGCTATTCCAGACTCT
Organism: Astyanax mexicanus; assembly: GCF_023375975.1. Classification (NCBI taxonomy): domain Eukaryota; kingdom Metazoa; phylum Chordata; class Actinopteri; order Characiformes; family Acestrorhamphidae; genus Astyanax; species Astyanax mexicanus. The sequence continues at coordinate 40,787,547 of NC_064421.1, forward strand.
GCTGACATTATTGTGCTGCAGTTGGTCCTCCATCTTCCTCCTGTAACTGGCTTTACCATCCCGGATCTTTCGTCTTAACTCCCTCTGTGCAGATTTCATTCTGTCCTTGTCACCTGATTTAAAAGCCCTCTTTTTCTCCTTCAGGAGAGCTTTAATATCAGGGTTGATCCATGGTTTGTTGTTGGAGAAACACCGCACAGTTTTGGTGGGTACAGTGTTCTCCACACAAAAGTTGACATAGTCCGTTATGCAGTGTGTAAGGCCCTCAATATCGTCCCCGTGAGGATCACACAGTTCCTGTCGTGCTGAAACAGTCTTCAGAGCCTCTTCAGTCTCTGCAGTCCCTTTCTTCACAGTGCGGGTGACAGCTGGTTCTCTGTGTACGAGAGGTTTGTACACAGGCAGGAGATGAACCAGGTTGTGGTCTGATCTTCCTAGAGGGGGGAGGGGTGATGAGTCATATGCCCCCTCTGTATTGGCATAGAACTGGTCCAGTGTTTTATTGTCTCTGGTGTGGCAGGTAACGTACTGGGTGAAGGTAGACAGGGTTGAGGATGGAGTGCAGTGGTTAAAGTCTCCTGAGATCACAAGGAGGGCCTGTGATCTCAGGAGACTTTAATAATCTCAGGAGACTTTCAATAATCTGCTTTTAGCATTTTTGTGTGTTGAATAATTAAGTTAATATTGCTTTGGAAAAAATTCTCAATTCCTGAGAATTAAGGACATCTATTGTAACACCAGTTGCTGATCCATTAAAAGTCTCAGAGGCTGCTTTTAGGTAGTGTACCTATTGGTGGATTTGTTTACTGCTAGACCGGTGGCACAAACATTCTAGCAGACAGATTGTGTTTTTGTTGTTGCCAAAGCTATTCCCTTTTTTATTTTTATTTTTTCCCATTTTCTCCTAAATTAGCTAGGCCGATTTTCCCACCTGTATATCCCACACAAGACCCGGAGGATGAAGACTAGCACACGTCTCCTCTGATAAATGTGAAGTCAGCCATCACCTATTTTCAAACAGTTGCTGATGCAGCATTGACGATTAGCCAGCACAGCGCACTCGGAGAAAAGCTCAGCAACTCGGTTCTGATACATCAGCTCACAGATGCATCATGCTGATTGACATCACCCTAAAAGTGATGAGGGGAAGGAGAGTCATCTACCCTCCCAGATAGGGCAAGGCCAATTGTGCTCTCTCAGGGCTCCGGCAGCTGATGGCAAGCTGCATGACCGGGATTCGAACCAGTGATCTCCTGATCTTAGTAGCAGCAATTTAGACCATTAAACCACTTAGCACCCCTTTGTCAGTGTATTCCTCTGAGTCTTAAAACGTAAAAAAGTAGATTAAGATATTGTCTGCCATAATACATGACAAAAGAGAAAAACAATGACTAAACTGGAATAAAATGCATTAAAAACATTTTAATGAGTGTGTGTGTATGTGTGTGTGTTTTTGGAGAAAACTGCTGAAATAGTGAAGTCATGTGTTTATTTAAAAATAGTCCTCTCCCCGTGGGTGAGCTGCAGCTGTAGTCCAGCAGACTCATCATATGATTTTTATCTATGTGCAGAATGCACAGTCTGAACAGCTTGTCCTTAAAGGATGACTTTTGCACTTTAATACAATATAAACCGAAATTAAGTGAGAGTACTGTAGATATAAGACCTAATTCAAGGTCAGTGTGCGACAAAGTGTGCATTATTGAGTGTGTTTTATTAAAAAAACTTAAAGAGTTTTGCAGAATGCCGCTTTACTTTTCACTTTGCTCAATGCTGGTCACTTGCTGGTGGTTGCATTGTGCTTGCTGCTGGCGCTGAGGGTCACTGATAATCGGGTGCTGATAATTGAAAAATCATACGCCATACACCACACACTGCATCATTTTTTTCTGCATGGAAATGACATAGAAGAAAGCCTCTTCTGAAGCAGATGCACAAGAAAGCCAGCAAACTGTTTGCCGAAGTAAAGTACCATGTTCTGTGGTCCGACGGGATCAAGATAAGTTTTTTTGCTCAGATTGTCTGCAGCATGTTTGGCAGAATCCTGGTGAGGAGTACCAAGAAAAGTGTCTCTTTGCGTAGAGTCAAACATGGTGGTGGTAGCATCATGGTCTGGGGCTGTGTGAGTGCTTAATTCCAATATGTACTATGACATTCTTTTTTTTATTCTAATTTTTCCTATTTTCTTCCCAATTACCGCACCCACTCATTAGGACTCCCCCTATCATCAGTAATGCCCCAACACACCAGGAGGGTAAAGACTAGCATATACTTCCTCTGATACATGTGAAGTCAGCTACCGTTTCTTTTCGAGGTTCTGCTAATGCAGCATTGCTGAGCAGCCAGCACAGTGACTCGGTTCTGATACATCAGCTCACAGACACCTTGTGCTGTGGACATCACCCCTTAGTAATGTGGGGTGAGAGAGCGCCATCTACCCACCCGGAGGGAGCAGGGCCAGAAGAAGCTGAAGGTAAAAGCCTGTCTTCAGACCTAAACCCTATTAAGTATCTGTGGGGCATCCTCAAGTTGAAGGTGGACCACCAGCTCCATGATGTCGTCATGGTAAAAGTGAAAGGGGATTCCAGTGAACAACTGTGAAGTTCTAGTGAATTCCATGCCAAAGAGTGTTAAGGCAGTGCTGGAAAATAATGGGGCACAAGTTGGCCATTTTCTCTTGGGGTGTACTGGCTTTTTTGTCAGTGGTTTAGACATAATTGGCTGTGAGTTGAGTTTTTTTATGGGCACAGCAAGTTTACAATATTATACAAGCTATAGACTGACTACTTGACAATGTATCAAAGTGTCATATCTTCAGTGTTGTCCTATACTGATATAAGATATAATAAAATATTTGCAAAAAATTAAGGGGTGTACTAAATTTAAGATTATGAGATAATTATAGGTAGGTATAAATGTAGGTACAAGTAAAATAGGTCCCACTTTAAAATAAGTGTCCCTAGGTACTATGTAGTTACATGGTAACAATCCATGTAACTACAGTGTAACTACTGATGAAGTACACATTGTTACAGATTAACTACAGAGGAACAGGTTATGTAATTACACATGTGTATTAAGGTTAATTTTGACTTGTGTAAGTACACATGTGTACTAGGGGGAGTGTAATTACACATGTAATAGAGCAAGTGTACTTACACATGTGTTACAACGTGTGTGTACTCAATCAGCCCTAATTACATACTAGACAATAGCTGTTGGATAAGTTTTAAACTCAACTTATCACACACACTATTACACATGTATGTAAGTACACACACGTTGTTACACATGTGTAAGTACACTTGCTCTATTACTTGTGTAAGTACACTCACCCTGGTACACATGTGTAATTACACAAGTCAAAATTAACCTTAATACACATGTGTAATTACATAACCTGTACCTCTGTAGTTAATCTGTAACAATGTGTACTTCATCAGTAGTTACACTGTAGTTACATGGATTGTTACCGTGTAACTACATAGTACTTATGGACACTTATTATAAAGTGGGACCATACAATGAATTATATATTTGTTTTAACTAGAAAATGATTTTTGTTAAGAATATGATACATTTGGCATTCTACTCAATTCTTAAATAAAACTGAACATGAGGCACTGAATAAAACGCTGCACCAAGTCTTCAGAACAGGTATTGTGTTCCATTCTTAAGAAGAAGGACCCTATGGTGCTGATTTAACTAGCAATATAATGTAAAACGTGTGACATTACTGATTAATGTTTGACCCATATTTGATTTATTTTTAAACTGAAGTTTTCTCATTATCACATTAATAGTAATTCTCCATGATTTGACTTATGAGCCATGGCCAAAATCTAATTTTCTACATTTATTAATAACTAATTAATAATATTTCGGTTAATTTAAATGTAAATGTAATGTTCTCAGGAATGATATTATACCATTTTCCTTTTTCTTGTTCTATTGACCAAAAGTGCTCCTCATGTAAAGAACAGTTTATAATCATTTGCTCTTCCGACAATGGATCAATAAACCATATTCAGAAATATTCTTAAACCCTTCTCCAGCATCACATTCCTGAGTGCTGCACTACATTACAGAGAATATAAACTCAGACTGAAAGTGTCATTAGCCTGGCGCCTTGTTATCTAAACCCATGGGCAAGCTGTTTGTCTGAAACTCATCCTCACATTCTAACAGGCCTCATCAATCACACAGAATCACGCTGTAGTGCTGAAGATCCACCGACTAATGTAATATAATGCTTCAAATATTAGCAATAAAATCCAGAAAACAAGGAATATATTCACAATCTCAAACATATTACATGTTACACAACATCAAAACGTTTGTGGATGCCTGCTTACCCAGTATACTGAAAAAACTAAATCTTAGCAAATGTGAAATGATCTAATTTCAAGGAAATCTTTTTTTTTTCTCTGACAAGAATTTTTGTCTTACTTAACATTGTGTAATTGTAGGATTAATTTGCTTGTTTTGATAAATAATGATCTTAACCAGTTTCACTTAGTAATTTAAGCTAAAATAAGCACAAAAACTTAACAGTCAAGTTATTCTGATTCTTGCATTCAAATTTAAGCCAACATTTTTTTTAAAATATTTGCTTGATTTAAGATCTCAAAACCCTCACACCAAACGCCACAAACTGATACTGACATAAAACTGACTGATACTGTATGTTATACTGCTGAAAATTAGGTAGCATTGTGGATTTTTTCATTGGTCTGTAGGGGTGTGACGAGATTTCGTGGCATGAGATCTCGCGAGATTAAAACAGACGATATTTCTCGTCAGACTTAAACCTGTCTCGCGGGGCAAAAAAAACAGTTAAGTGTGGACTTTTTAAGCGGGATCTGGCAACCCATTAGCGATAGAGTATGGTGGAGAGCAGTGGCGCAAAAAAGGGGGTATGCAGCCTATGAGATGCATAGGGGCGCTGCACTAGAGGGGACGCCAAATCCAAGCCCCAAATAAATTTGCGGAGCGCGGTGGGAAAGTAATGACAGGATCTCCCACCCCTTATTGCACTTATTGTTTGTACTATATAAGACCTAGAAAAGTTATTTTTTATTTTTATTCTTATTTCTATTTCTTATAGAATCAATGTGTAAGAGAAACCAGTCTGTTAAGTTTGCGTTATATGATTTTGTCAAATAAAACTCTAGTTTTCAAGCCATTTTTCATTTTTGACATTTTCTTTAAAAATGTATTTTTTAAATCTCGTCTCGTCTCGTTCTCGTGAACCCAGTATCGTGTCTCGTCTCGTCTCGTGATATTAGTGTCTTGTCACATCCCTATTGGTCTGCAGCTGGGATAACAAGGCACTGTATGATGTGTAATTGAGATAGCTAATGCTAGCTAGGTTAGCTAAAGTGATCTGGACTATGCTGGCCATGCTATGTACCATGCTAATGTGAACTGTAATCAGTCACAATGGAGGAGCATACATGTCGTATCTGATTACTACCTCAGTAGTGATGAGTATATCAAAGGGAGAAAACACCTTGAATGAGAAGAGGTGTGTCCAAACTTTTAATTGGTACTATATATATATATATATATATATATATATATATGTGTGTGTGTGTGTGTGTGTGTGTGTGTGTGTGTGTTTGAAAGCTATTTAATAAGAATTATTCAATATTTATGTTGTTTGGTTTACTTAAGCGTATAGTGTATGTACATATACAGTACAAAATATTATTATACATTATATTTAGGCCTGTCACAGGGCAGGGCTGGCTAGCACTACTGGTCGCGGCTAGCACTCACCCTTGGACAAAAAACTGGAATTATAAGTTTAGAGTAAATAAAAAGAAGTGGTTTTCTCACCCAAATAAACAGTTTTCAGGAGAGACATCTGTGTAGATTAACATCCAGCACTCATTACAGTTTTGTTTACTTGCTTTCCACAGCTTCCCCATTAGAAGAGAAACATGGCAACACTCCTGCTCACTTCGATGTAGGCATCCTCACCATTATCGCTTAAAACGCCTTACAATCCGGTCCGTGTGTGTTTTTAGCTGCGCAATGCACAAATTGATGTTTCAACTCTAGATCACTAAAATAGGGGCCAAAATCTATGTAAATTAGATTATTCTCTGGCCAGTCCCTTTAAAAACCTGGTCCCACTCATCCCAGTTCCTGTGTGTTGTGTATCAGATAACACTGCAGGGCACAGAGCACAGAATTAGACTGTCTATGGAGATAAGTTACAGCTGTGTGACTCTGAGGGGTTCACTTTATACTCTTAACCAAACAAGCACAGCAATGCTGTTTAGATTCTGACACTGACTGGAGAAAAGGAGGAGGAGGCTTGGGAATAATGATAATGAATTATGAATAATGATGATAACTTGATAGATGATAGACTTCAGACTATAAAAAAAAATCCAATATTTTACAGATTAATCGCTTTTTATTTTCATTTTTTATTTCCTGTCTTGCATGCGGCCACCCTGTTATGACAAGCTGCAAATTGGCTTTTAAAGGACGCAGGGAGGACAGCCTAACCCTTACCTTTTTGGGCCTAAGTACGGAGACAACAGACACCTTTCTAAAATGATTGGTCAAAGCAGCACTAGGTAGGATTTCCTTGATTTTTGATCTTTTTAAAGAAGTCAAATTACAGCTTGACACTCACTGCAGCGCTGCATTGAGGTGTAATGGGGGAATAGCGGTGCTCTCGTGTCTGTGCTGGAGCTCCACTGAGCTCAAACCAGACTTTTCCGAGGCGGCCGCGACCAACGCTCGCGAGAACTGCGACCTGCTTTCCGACCTTTAGTTCTAACAGTCCTACAAGGACTACTGGTTCATTCTTTACAAACTACCATACAGACACTCTGGCAGAAGCTGGAAAGAGACAGAATATGTCTGTGAAAGCCAGAAAACAAGAAATAGAAACTAATCTGCCTGAAACATTTATTACACTCTGAAACTGTAAGGGGAGCCCACGAGCACAAAATCTCAATCCTACCTAGTGGAGCTTTAACTATTTTTTTTTAAGCTTTTGAGGAAACACAAAAAACTAATGAGTTGTTATGGCTATATTTAAATGATTAATGGTTTAAAAGGATAGTTTCCATAAAGTAGAGCAGTAGAACCAACAAGAAACAATCATAATTTAATAACTGTAATGAAAATATTAATTTAAAAATGACAGTACCATTTTAACATTTTAACAGCCACAAACCATAGAGCATTTCTAGCTAGCTGTGCAATTATGCATTTTTATAACCTATAGCTTTTATTAATAGGAAGTACATTTTATATTATGGTAAAAAATCTCTTTCCCATTGGGGATGAGTCCTGAAGTCACATTTTATTTTGATTTATAATAAAAAATGATCTTAATCGCACTCTGGACATAGACTCTTATCCTAAAGGTGTTTGTTTGTGTTTTGTACCACATCAGCAGCATATTGCCTATATTTTGACATTGACAGTGTTAGTGACTTGTGCATCACAGACTTAAATAATTTGTTTCATACGAAGGACTTTCAGAAAATTAAGTAATTTAGCTGGTGGATTTTTTTTCAAACAGTTCTTTCATATTTGTAACCCTGTAAAAGTAATTTCTGGTGGTTAAAAGACTGCAGGGCAGTTTACTAAGACATGTTTAATCGTTTAAGGCAGGGGTGTCCAAACTACGGTCGCGGGCCATTTGCGGCCCGTTTCCCTTTTTGGAGTGGCCCACGAGGTATTTTAGAAATAGAATGAAAGTTGGCCCACTGTTAAGCAGGTTTTTATAATGTGAGATTCAAAGTTTGAAGCTAGGTGTCAGAAACGGACCAAAGAGTCTAAAAGCGGAGAGAGTGCGCATTTCTAGCGCAGAAAAACGGGGCAAAAGAGTCTAAAAGCGGAGAGAGTGCACATCTCTAGCGCAGAAAAACGGGGCAAAAGAGTCTAAAAGCGGAGAGAGTGCACATTTCTAGTGCAGAAAAATGGGCCAAAGAGTCTAAAAGCGGCGAGAGTGCTCAGTTGTAGCACAGAAAAACGGGCAAAAGAGCCTAAAAGTTGGCGTAATTAAGGAGTTTAATATTAAGATACATGATGAAATTAAACATCAATTTTAAAAAATCTTAGTTTACACAACACTGTCAAAGATAAAGATAGTAAGTCAAGTAAAATGGTGTGTAAATGAAATAATCAGGAAAAAAGTATTATTTAAAGTGGTATATTTCATTATTTGTTTTATTACAGAGTCTGTGGCCCGTGACTTCAAATATATTTCTTATAGCCCCCAACAAAAAAAGTTTGGACACCCCTGGGTTAAGGAGTATCACAGAATTGGCAGGCTGGAGCCTGTTCACCAACCAAGAGGTGGTGGTGGGTAAGAGCAGTATGTCCAATTCAGCACCTAGTCATGATTGTCTGATCTTGTCTATTAAGGAAGTCCATATTGCATTTAATATTAATGATTGGGGATATTTCATACAGTTTATTTTGTGGATTGCTGGACCATTCATCTTACCATTTTCTTCTACAGTGTCCTAAAGGGGGAGAATCAAATACATTTGAATTTGAATAATATTTTACCACAGGTGGGCATGCAGCATGAAGAGTAGATGATATAGGCCACAAAAAAATATAAGAGTATTATTTTAAGGAAGGTTATGATATGATAAATATTAGGTGAAATTAATATTAGCAATAAATAAATATGCAACAAGTGTGGCAGTTGTGATTTCCCTGATGACAAAGGTTACTATCCTAAAGGGGCAGGGTTATCCCAAGATGACAGGACAAGCAATTCTTGATTTTTTTTTTTTTTTTTTTATGAAAATAACTAAATGAAAAATTGACATGTCTAAATTATTGAAAGAATAATATGAAAAATAAAAAGCTTCTGCACGTCTAATTTCTACAGAACAAACGATCAGTTCATATAGAAATATCCCCAGCTATGCCTCAGTTTGTATTTATCACTTTCACTAAATATTTAAATGTTTATTTAAATTTTTATTTAAATGTTTATATTTATTTTTTCATTTTTAATGCAGTATATTTTAGTCTTTGTACAGATACAGCATTAACACTTTTACTTTTTTGCTTCTTCTTTTCCATCCTGCAGTTCAGGAGTTACACACAAAAAAGAGAGCAGCACCACCTAGTGGATACATGATGCTTTTACATTTAAAAAGAGCCATTTCATTTACAGTTTTAATGTCTCGTTTCATCTTTATGCTGATGATACTCAGATCTATTTTGGTGGTAAAAAAAAACAACATACCGAATTGTACTTAAAACATATTGAGAAATGTCTAAGTGTGCTAATATGTAAATATATTAACAGATTTATGTACTTAAATATATTAACAATACATTAATATTATGCTTTCATCAAATGTTTGAAAGTTAACCTTTACTTTTTAAAAAGTACAATATAGTGTATTTAAAGACTTATAAACTTTTAACAATACTTCTTTCCAAATATATTTTTGTACATTTTTAGCAAAGTGTGTTAAAAACAGCTGTTACAGTAGTTCACTTAAAGAACAATGTATCATGTAACTTTTTAGAAATTAAATTACATTACTACATTTAGAAAATTAGTAACATGCAAAAAATTGCAATTAATCACACTTGTTCTTCTTAAGAAGTTTTTCAAATAGTGTATATTTAAATGTAAATAAAATAAAAACGAATATAAGAAATGTAAAATTCAAATATATATATATATATATATATATATATATATATATATATATATATATATATATATATATATATTAGTGGTCTCAATTAAAATACTAGTAAAATAATTGTATGTTTGAGAGGAGATAAAGTCATCTCCGTTTGGTTGTAAGGATTTCTGAATAAGAACTTAATTTCTGATTTCTAATTAAAAAAATCTCAGGAAGTGTTTGAATTGCACAAACGCTCACACTGGGGGAATGATCATTTAAACAGCCTGGGGGAGAATATGTAACAGTCAGTATTCAGTAATGTGTACACTGTCCCTTTAAGAGCTCCTTACACTAAATGTGCGGGGTACATGTGTAGCTACGCTGAGAGCGTGTAGAACAGGTGTGTGTTTTGTTCTGTATCACGGAGATCACTGGACCTAGCTTCCTGTTCATCTGAATCAGAGAGATGTGCCAGGTTACAAATGTCATGAAAATCCTGGAAAAGTCATGGAATTTGAAAATGGCAACTTTCAGGTTTGCAGGGTCATTTGGGGGCCCCAAGAAATGCATGAATATCAGTTACTTAGACAATTTTACTGGTTTACTGAAATAGTCATTAATCATTGTGTATCCACTTAGCTCACTTATATAAGTCACAAATATATGTGTAAATGATCAGTTTGTATATTGGAGATGGCAGCTTTGGCAATAGTGGATGATATTGCCAATGGCCAAATTTGCCGTGAGCAGATTTTTCGTGACTGTTATGAATTTTTTTGCATTTAGTGTTTCTTCCGGGGGACAGAGAAACACATTTTTTGGCCTCTACCTTCAACAAGAAACCCTGGAATTTGCAACCAGTAAAGTTCCTTTTCTTCACCGTGTTCCTAACGCTCGACTGCTTGTGCATGTGCTCTCAATTTAATGTTGATTTTGATGTACATGTAATTCTGCACATTTTTGATACAATTTTATCTGATTTTTTTTGTGCATACAGAACGTTTCATCTCTGATCGTACACAACATTTTAGTAGGAATTCCACACAAGTCTTAGTACCGTATTTTTCGCACTAGAAGGTGGACTTAAAATCCTTTCATTTTCCCAAAAAATCGTCAGTGCATCGTATGTATAGATTTTACCAGTCAGGTTGTAAGGAGCAGTAAAGCCACTCCGCTGAAGTACAGACTTATACAGGAGTTTCAGTTTAGTTCTCCAGTACTGAAGAACTGAAGCAGCATTAGCATTAGCTGCTAACCATGCTAAACATTTTTCCAAGAGAGAAATATGTGTAGATTTTTATTCAGCACTCGTTCTTAAATAATTACAGTTTTTTTTACTTAGCTTATTTTTTCTAGATACCCACCCACCAACAACCAGTGGTGAGACCTGCTGAATTAGAAGGAAAGCATGGCGAAACCCCTGTTCCTTACTAGTGTTGCAAAATGAGCTTTATAATCTGGTGTGCCTCATGTATGACAATAGACCAGGAAATAGACTTTTATTGATAGTGAGCCTTATAGTGCGAAAAATAATGTACATAAAGCCCTTGGTGTAAATCAAGGAACCATTTCACAACAAAGCACAAGAAATTGGTGGAGCTCCCCTTTGAATAAAATTAAATTAAGACATTCTTCAGTTCTAAAAAATTAAAACAGCAAAAAATTAGGAATACAGAATAAAAGTTTTTATTCAAACTCCTCCCCTTTTTTCTTTCATTTTGAGATTGTTTACCACAAACATAAACTGGTGTACACAGACCAACTGATATTTATGGACAAGGAACAGAAATAATTAGACTTCCATGGATGCTGATTCACATATAAAGAAGACAATAAGAATAATAATAACAACAGTAATAACAATAATAATAACAATAATAATAATAATAATACATGCCTTCGAGAAAATAGTGTTGATTTCTCACTAAGCTTGATTGACAGCAACACAGCAGCCTTCATCGCTATAGAGAGGGACGGTGGACACTTAAGTGGACACTGTTCTTTTTACAACCCCAGTGATTTTAGAAATTAAACAGGGTTCAATAATTAAACAAAACAAATATAACAAAAAGAATCATGACAAAGTATTTAACAAGACAGTATTTAACAGGATTTCAAATTAAACTTGGTTTCATATGTTTTTGGGACATCTCCAGAAAATATCTGCAGTACAGTTTCTGTCTGTAAACACGTGTTTGTTTAGACTCTACAAGACTCTACTCGCGCTTGTGACCCCAGGTCACCCTGAGTTCACTAAAAACCTTTACCCTACTTTTCCCTTCATTTTTCCTCTTACAGAAGATCACCAGGGGCTCGTTTCACAATGCACCACTGTAAGTCCTCACATTAATGTCATCGCTTTGTATCTGTTACTCTACTTTTAACTCCTAACAATCTGACAATGTTTTTTTTTTTATCGAGAAGAAAATGTAAGATGAAATGAGATGTGATTAGGACTAGGAATATTAGTTAGTTAGCATTAGCCAGTTAGCATCTGGCTCTTTATCATTAGTTAATCATTTGAATATTCATTTTAATACGGTTCAAATAAGACATTTGACTGAAGTCATACTCCTAATTGATAAAGGATCCTAAATTATGATGCATGTCATTATTTTTGTTTATTGTCATTTGAACATGGCTGTTCACACAGCAGGTAAAAGTGGCCCAAATTAGTTTTTTTGAGATCATGTGTGAAACAGAGCAAATTTGCCAGATCATATGATTTGCGAAAAAGGCTGAAAAATGGACAACAGCATTTGGAAACAGATTTGGAAAAAAATGAGTGTAAAACCCCGTGATAGTTCCTCTAATGCTGGAGAAAATGAAACTGAAACTTTACGTGAAGCGCTGTTCTTTTTAACATGAGCATCACTGTAGGATTGTGAACTGTTCAGACAAATGTCAGAAATGGGCCACATAAAAAAAAATAGTGTGAATAGTCAAAAAAATAAATTGGATTTGGCACTATTTTTTCTCTTACCAACTGCATAGCAACTGCCTGCCAGATCATATTAACACTTCATAATATGACCAACAGAGATGAGCCAAAATTGCTTGGAATACAATCTTGGTGCTGTTAACTTGCATTTCCTGTCCTCCTGCTAGCATTCTGGAGACTCTAGCTTTTCTTTCACTAGGGACAGTTGGCTTTCCAGGTAATACTGAGTTTAAAGCCAATATAAGGAATCCTTTGGACTGATATCGTACTAATACATATGTTACTGTTTTATTTTTTAAAGTGCTTTTCAATATACCTTGTAAATTTAATCAAAGATATTTAACCTTTCAAGCAAACTCTTTCTGAAACCTCTACTGAAGTAAAATCACTAAACTGCGGCAGCTTTACACAGTGGGAGTAAACAAATATGAACGAATGATTTTAAACGAAGCAAAATGTACAACTGCAAAACATTAAGCAAGCATCGACTTTGAATAGGGCTGCACAATATGTATTATTTGTAATGGGCATTGCAAATGAGCTATGCTAACAATAAGAATGTTGTTATTTTGTGCTACAACTATTTTAACATAACCGTTCAGAAACAGTGTTTTGGGGGTGTATTGATGAATCGATATTGAAGTTTACAAAAAATATATATATATATTGCAGTATAACAGTCTTTATTTATTTATTTATTTATTTAAAGGAATATCTGTTTGACTGCTGTTAAAATTGCTAATAAAGGTCAGAACTTATCAGACAACCTTTGATTTTCATTTTTGACATTTTATACTTTTTAACATAATCGGATTTTGGCAGTTTTACAAAACATTGTGTCAATTGTTAAAAGGACGAATCGAATTGCTCCAAAAATATTTTGGAAATGGAAACTATAAAGTTGCCATTTTGGAGATACAAGGTCTGGTTTGCATAACGGCAATGATATTATATTTGGATATTCTTCGTTTGAACTAGATAACACATCAGGTGTAATATTCAGGTGAGCAAAATGATAAAGGTCACGTTCGTTTTAGGGCAGCAACAATTAGTCGATATAATCAACAATATCAGCTTAATTAATTAATTTGTAGCAGCACTGCAGTAGACACGTTCCCAAAAGTGCTCAAACAAAACAGATTAAACACATTTACTCACTAAATATTAGATCTTTCCACATTAAGAGCATTTAAATCCTATTTTATGCTGTTTGTTTTATTTTAAAGTGATTGAGAGTATGACAGAAATAAGCGTTGAATAAATCAACAAAACTATACACTGTAAGGCGCACTTAAAATTATCACATTTTCCAAAAAATCTACAGTGCCCCTTATAATCCGGTGCGCCTTATGTATGAATTTTACCAGTCAGGTTATAGGGAGCAGTAAAGCCACTCCACTGAAGTAGAAAGTTATACAGGAGTTAGTAAAGCAGTGAAGTTTCTCGAGTGCTGAGACTGGAGCAGTATTAGCATTAGCAGCTAACTGCACCGCTAGCTCTTTTGCCATTCAGAGGTGAGTATATAGGACTGTACCCTGCATGTCTACCGTGTTAAAACAAGCTATTCAGAGGACAAACTGCCCTGGGTTACGGGAACACTCAGGGTTTCTCAGTGTAGTGCTTTTGGGCAGCATTTACTTGAGCTAAGCGCTGCTAACCATGGCTAGCGCTGATGCTAACCTCGCTGTGGAAAATCCTGGAAATCTGAGCTTACTGTAAATAAACAGAAGTGCTTTACTCACCCAAATAACATCCAGCGTTTTTTTTTTTTTTTTACAGTTTTGTTTACTTAGGTGCTTTCCTCAATGACATTATCAATATTTTTAGTTATACACCTGTCCTCTTCAGTTTTAATGTTATGGCTGGTCTGTGCATAGCTTCATAGTTGTATTTTGTCCACATTGTGCAGCCCTATTAACAAACATGTTGGTACCAATTTAAAATAGACTACCTTTATAAAGGGTTTATAAATAGGTTACAATTAGTTTATTAATGGCTACTAATTAGGTTGTAAATGCCTTAAAAATCATTAATAATCAGTTATAACACATACGTAGAAAGAAGAACAATATAGATGGCTGTGGGTTCACTATTTGGCAAACAACAGGTCATTGTTGCCCTTTCTACGTATGATTTTTAAGGCATTTACAACCAAATTAGTAATCCATAATAAACTAACTGTAAACCATTTATAAACCCTTTATAAAGGCAGTCTTATTGTAAAGTGGTACCAACATGTTACTTCAGTCCCAAAACCAGGCAGATAGAGAAGCAGAAAGTGAGTTTGAAGAACTTTTTGAGCTAGTTCTCTGGATAAGACACGCTCTACATGGGCTAAATTAACGCTTCAACATAAACAGTCATAATATTACAGTGTCAATGTTGCAGTCTTGCAGGTTGGTGCCATACTAGTCCAAAAACTAGCAGCTCCTGACATGGATTATATTACAGATTCCTACCAGAAATCTCTCAAACCAATCCAAACTTTCACATCCATTTTTGGCTACAAATACAAAACTGCAAATCCCACCAGCATCCGTTTATCCTGACAAGACAGGGCTCAAAACATCCATCAACTAAACTGAGAGAGTAATGCACTAATGCACAAACATCTGCATCAAACAAAAACAAACCCATGGTAACTAACACATTCTTCTTGTTCTGAATGTTTAGAAATCCTAAACAAGATTTTCTAAATCCAGCTACAAAAGTTCTCCCACTGTGGGCCTAAAATATTAGAGGCTACGTATCAGTCTACAAAAATACAAATATAAACATTTAAATTTAATTTTTTAGCTCTTTTAAACTGGGTTCTTTTGGTCTGTGACTGCTGATCTTGGCTCTTATGATGCCCATTTAGCAAAAATTCAATCAGGAATTTGAAATTCATGTTTGTGTAGAACAGTATGATTTCTAAGACACAGAGAACATGGAATCAAGGATGGAAACGGATTTCAGACATAACAAAAATGTGACAAAAACTGTAAATATGCTAAAAAAAACACTCCACTTGTGGATGTTCAGTATTCATATCTGTAGTGTAGATGATAACCATAACAATACGATAACAATACTTTTGATAGGATTACCTGCAGAACGAACAGAAAAAGAAAAAGAACAGATTTTGCTTCTAAGTGGCACAACTGTCAAAGTGCTGACCATATTAATGGGATATCAGGCATTATTAGTGCAAATAAGCACAACCACCCTCACTTTAACCTAATCGCAGAGGTACGAAACCAGTCAAAAGTTTGGAGACACCTTCGCATTCAATGTATTTTTATATATTTATTTAGTATTTCCTATATTGTAAATTACACCTGAAGTAATCCAAAAAGGACTAAAAGGGAACACAAATCGTGTAGAATCGTGTAGTAAACTTACTTACAATACTCTGTGAAGCTTTTAAGCTCTCTTATCTGTGGTTTTGATAACCTGGGGTTGCCCTGATGAGTGCCAGTTTCATCATAACATTTAAGTTATGTGAGATTTTAATTTAAAATGGAGTATTCCTTGCCATAATATGGATTAAAACATTATTCAAATAGAGCTATTCACTGTATGCCTGTAACTCTACATCTTCACAACTTTACAACTGATGCTCTTAAAAAGAAATTAAGGTAATCAACTCTTGACAAGTTCAGCACAGCTGTTAACTGAGAGCCATTCCAGGTGACTCTACCTCATAAAGCTGAGTGAGAAAATGCCAAGCTAGCATCAAAGCAACAATGTAAAATAGCATTAATAGTAGTAGTATTAATCTACAATACAGAACATTTGAAAAAAAAAATAAAAAACACTGAAGTTAAGATGTGTCCAAACTTGAGTGGTACTGTATGTTAACAGAATTTAGGGGTTTAGTGCTCTCCTTTAAACGTGTTGAGCTGTTAGTGTCAGTTTTCACTACTGATAGCAGTGGGGGGTTAATGTGACTGGGAGGGAAAAATGGTCAAAAACTAAAAACTTACCCTAAAAATCTGTAATAGGCTACTCTATTAGTAAGTTCTGATTTTAGGAAATCTAATGAATGTGTGCAGTATACTTCACTGGCATTGCAAACACAAAAATTCTGTGGTATTTCATAAAGCGGTGGACATCGGCCCTGCTTCTGGAGATCAATCCAGCGACACGATTACTGTCTTTAAGTGTGTGTTAAATTAAATACGATACTGATACTAAAACTAATCAATAGATTGAAAAACAAAATATAACTCTTCTGTATTGTATAGGACAGAGCACAGCATGTGAGAAGTCTACACCTCTGGATCGAGTTTACACTTGCATTACAACCAAATACATGCCAGTAACGGTCATTAAAAATGGCATCAATTAACACATGAGTCTTTCAGGCCAACAACACTGAAGAAAGGCTGCAGGTAGAGAGTCTGTAGAGAGGCTGATCAGTAAGGTGTAAGGTATACACTAGGGCTCGACTGATATATCACACTGTATCATCACACTGTCTGTGTACATGGTCACAGCCACGATAATGATCATAATACGTTTCAATTAAACACATTCACAATGTGCTATTATTCTGAACAAAAACAACCAGTTACACTGTCAGGCACTAGGGGGCGCTAGGGGGAGAGGGTTGCAAAAATGTTAGCACATTTTTAAAGGGCAGTATTTATAAGGCTAAACAACATGTATATAGGCCTTTCATAACAACTAACATAACTTGGATCTTTTAAAATTTTTACATTTTTATAAAGGCTTGTTGGATTGTTCTTTGTTGAGTTGAAGGCCTTTAAAATGAACAAATTCAACTAACATTTAGCTTGAGCAATACTATGTAAATTTTAGTAACACATTATTTAAAATACACCTACATACAAAGGGGCTTCATAACTCATTCATAAGCATGGATAAATGATTTTTAATTTATAAAGCGTTTTTTTGGGTATTTATGAAGAGCTTATGCCAATACTCGCAACAAGACATAAGTATGACTTTTTATTAAATAAATGAGATTGCATTGATATAACATGCATAAGTGTTTATAATATATATGTGGGAGGCATAAATAAGCTAATGGGCAAGTGCTGAAATGGTAAAAATCTACTGAGCGTCTACTGACAGTTCTTAGGAAAGTGCAGCGACTCGGTTCCGATACATCAGCTCACAGATGCCTTGTGCTGATCGATTTTGGAGTGATGTGGAGAGAGAGCACCATCTACCCGCCCAGAGAGAGCAAGGCCAATTGTGCTTTTTCAGGGCTCTGGCAGCTGATGGCAAGCTGCATGACTGGGATATTCCAATCCATAGTGGCAGCGCTTTAGACCGCTAGGCCCCTCAGCGACAGGAAAACATTTATTTACTAGTTCTTTAAGCCATGATAAAATATTTCCAATATACAACATTTCTACCAAATTATGAAGCTTCTGTTTAATGAAGGTGTTATAAAAAAAAAAAAATTGAAGGCCTCAAAATCATTTATAGAACTTAATGCATGTTGCGAATTATAGCATAAGCCATCCACATATTGCTTTATAAATATAATTTAAATTTCAATGCCTGTAAAGATGTTATGAAGCCCCTATATGTAGGTACCCTTCAAATAAAATATAACCTAAATTTTTATGCAGGTAAATGTCAGCAGTCATAATTGACGTTTCAAACAGTAGTTTGTTTTTTTCTGTAATTGTTAATCTTATAAAATGACTTTGTATCAGCTGTTAATCTGTTATTCTGTCAATCACTAAGAAGGACGTCTATAACAAACTAAAGGAGTCACAGAACGCTAGAATTGTTCGCCTGCTAAGCTAAGCTAAGTCTCTCACTATAGCTTAGGTTTTGGTTCTGGAGGGTCAAGTAAGGCGGAGATGACTTTGCACATACTGTACATTCTAACAGGTCAAATAGATTCTGCGTGATCAGAGAATCAAAAGCAAGACATTCAGACAGACAGACAGCATGAGATTAGAGAGTAGAGCTGATGGACAGAACAGTAAACGTGTAAAATTACTCAGTCTATGTTTTTGTGTGCAATTCACACGTTATTCATTCAAAAGCAGGCGCGACGACGTGTGGTACAATCGGTCGAGGGGGAAAAAGGCACTGGAAAAAGCTCTAAAACTGAAGACGGGTGTTCCAGCATTCAGAGAAATACAAATCTAAAAAACGTCCTATATTTGGACATTTGGAAAATATTTGTTTTGTTGTTTTTTTTGCGAAATCGGTTAGAAAAATCTCTTTAACCATGATTACTATAATTCTTACAAAAAAAAGACAGAAAAAAATGATCAAAGAAGAAGAAAAAAAACTAAATCAACCCCAAGAACTTTGTTTCTGTGACTGTCAAAACTGTTAAACTTGGTGGTGGTAGAATCATGGAACCAGTAGAAATAGTACACTGCAAAAAAAGTGTGGAGAAACAATTAAAAAAAAAGTAAAAAGTAAAAGGTTCAGGCTGTTTGATGTAGTTTGGCGACTGTAAATTGAACACATTTCAGTTAAAAGTAGGGCTTGAAGGAGGATATTCAGTCTTCTGTATCCAAACACTGAGGCTGAGGATATCAAGCATGAAGAAAACCAATCTGGGCTTCAGCGCTACAGTAAGGAGCAGCAGGTCAAGTTGGCGGAGGCTGAGCTTAGAGGGATGTTGAAATATTATAAAAAAAAAGAAGAAAAAAAAAAGTAAGTAATATACAAGTCACAGTGCTCAGCCAGTCGTATAGGGTCTGATGGGAAATGTAGTCCCTGTCCCTTTCTCAGAGTCTCACAGAGCTCCAGCTCATCAGCTCCGGGCCTGACCCGGTCCATTCCGGTCAGTGGGAGTCCAGCCGGCTGTACACCACCCGGCTCCCTGGCAACACGCGCCACAGAAAAGGCAGAGGCAGTGGCAGCTGGTAATTTCGAGGCACGATGCCCTGAACGTTCTGTTCAAAGTACTGAAAGAGGAAGAACCACCAGACCCGGGAAAAGGTGTTCCCCTGGGATTTCTGCTTAAGAATCTGTAAAACGAGAAAGAAAAACACAGGAATTATACATAAAAAAACAATAAGCAAAAATAATGTATAGAGGAAAAAAAAAAAACTTACAATTAGGGGGTGGACCATAAGAAACTGTACTTACAAAATACAATATTGTATTTACTTACTTTATTTCTACATAAATTTAAATTAATATATTTTCATTTGTATCATGTATATTACTGCATTCAACCTGCATTTAGTCATATCAAAACTATGTACAAAATATGTAAATGCTTTATATGTATATTTTTCAGTGCTATTTACAACCACTTAACTTGCCCACTTTCTGACTCATATTAAACACCCAGCTCATGAGTTTTTTTTTTTTTATTAATTTAGGATAAGGATTTTTTTATTTAATTAGTTAATATGCACAGATTTCTCTCCTGGAACCCGTTTATTTGGATGAGTTAAGTACTTCTGTTCATTTTCTGTCAGCTTAGATTTACAGATTTGCTCTAAAGCTGGAGCATTAGCATGCATTAGCATTAGCGGCTAACTGCTAGCAGTAACGCTAATGCTGCTTCAGCAGTGCTAGTTGGGGTTAGCAGCAGGCTATAGGGTGATAATACTGCTCCTGCTGATAAAGCTGCTCCTTACAACCTGACTGGTAAAATTCATATATAAGGCACACTGGATTATAAGGCGCACTGACAATTTTTGGGATAATTAAGGGGATTTTAAGTGCACCTTTTAGTGTGAAAAATACACAGTACACAGTACAGTTTTGCACAAACAAAAATTAAACTGCTCATACACACTGGAAAAAAAGATCCAGTGTATAAGTGGGGATTATCCAGCTGTTTTTTATCAAACGATTCCTTCCCCATGTCTACAGGACCAGTAATAAAAGTACCTGAATAAAAGTAGCAATTTTGAACATACTAAACGCAATGCAAAAAACAATGAATTCAGTCAGTATTTAATGTCTGAGGAAGACCTTTGGAAGATAAATTTAAGTGTATACTCAAACTAGGCAATCCGTGCCGTGCCCGGGCACGATTATCTCCCAAAACACGGCTCGATTGACTAGTGTGATTGCTCCAAACCGTGCCCGGGCACGGAACAAGATGATGTCAGTAATCCGGTGTTACTGTAAACAAACACAGCGGTATAGTGGCGGTATAGTTCAGCACCGCCACCAGGAAAAGCACTCCCTCTCAGAGCGTGTGCTATGTATGTGCAGTAGTAATTAGATACTACAGAGTAATGAGCGTCCTTAGGCACGGATTGTTAAAACGCAGTCTAAGTGCAGGCCAGAGGAGGAGTGGGGAGGGAGCAGAACCGTGCTCCAGCACTATTTAACCAAACCGTGCTTAGTGTGAGTACACCCTAATGCATTTTAAGAAAAAATAAAGTCTTTTTATTAGATTATATTAGATATGTTTTATGTTTTAAATCACATGTCTTCTGTTTGTTTCTGGCACTATGCTATTTATTTAATATGTACATCATTTTATAATTATATTTTATTTTTAAAAATCAGGCTTGGTTCACTCACCTGCTGATTAGCCATCGTGTGGTACCACCAGAAGAGGCGTGTAGTGATGAAGTAAGCAACAACCACGTCCACTGTATAGTGATCATGAGCCAGCAGGATGAAGAAAATCCCAACAGCACTCAAACCCAGACAGAAGCAGTGATACCACCAAAACCTCCGCGGAGAATCTGCGCACACACAGACACACACAATTCATTACTAGGCATTATGGCATTTTGGAAATTCCACATACAATAACATCATTGTGCTATGAAAAAAAGATTGAATGTGACCTGAAACAGAAGACTGGTGTATAGGCAGGTACTGCCACTAGGTGGCACTGCTGCCTCAAATTCAGTCAGACCTATTAAAGTCAGTGCACTAATCAATAAACCTGTCCCTACACAATTTGAATAGCAAACCCCAAAAAGCAGTAAGCTATTCACAATAATGTTGATTATGACTTTTTTTTTACAGCTTTATGACACTATAAACAAACATGGCTGCACCATCAAGAGTGGAGTTATAGCCTCCGTGGAACGTTTGCGTCATGCAGCAACTAAAGCACACTGCAGACTTCTGGTGTTGGTTGTTTAGTATTTTTAGTTTATATATTGAAACTATTGCATTTCATGTCCATTTTAAGTCACAGGCATATTGAAATAATTTTTTATCTTTTTGTTTTTAATTTAATGTTATGACAAATGCCTGAATGACACACAAATAATCTAATTTCATATGTAGATAATTAGGGCTTTCAACATTAAAGCAATAACGAATGCGTTTAATTTGGAAACTTTAACACTTTTTTAAACAGAGCCTGGTGACGCATTAGCAGTTTTATTTAGCAGTATAACACTGTGCCATTTACTGTTATGTTCAGAAGTTCAATAGCTCTGCACACATTTCCAGACAGCGATGATAGAATGTTTCCCCTGTTTCCAGGTTGTTGAGTGTGGAATATGGAGCTACATCAGCTTTCTCTATTAAAGCTCCCCATTAAACAGTAACTCAGCACATTGAAATATTCTAATTTAAAAAGCATCAAAACTACCCTGAGTTACTGTAATACAATAAAAAAAATATCACAATACATTATTAGGTTAGCCTCCCTCCTAAAAATACAGGGAAATACCGGCATCAAAAAAATAATTATAATATTATTATATATTATAATTCAGATTAAATAATAGAACATTGCTGTGATTAATACAATAAATATTTTAAACAGTTGACACAAATATAAATATTGTTTATAGATTTTGCCAACCTATCTTCTGATTACATTTAAATACCCATTATTACAATATTTTTTAAACTATAAGGCCCACCGGATTATAAGGCGCATTATGCAACACTAGTAAGGCACAGGGGTGTCGCCATGTTTTACTTGTAATTCAGCAGCCAGCGGTGAGACCAGTTAAGGTAAGCTGACAAAACTGTAATTCTAAAAAAATATTACAAAGTTAAACGAGTGCTGGATGTTAATCTACACAGATTTCTCTCCTTAAAACTGCTTATTTGGGTGAGTAAAGCCCTTCCATTTATTTACAGTAAGCTTAGATTTCCAGATTTTAACTAAGACTAGTCCAACAGCGCTACACTGAGGAACCCTGAGTTTTCTGGTAAGCCAGGGCGATATTAGCTAGCGGTTTAACCCACGTAGCTTGTTTTATCATGATAAATGCGCGGACTACAGTCCAATATACTAACCACTGAACGGCAAAAGAGCTAACTAGGGCTTAGCATGGTTAGCAGGTAATGCTAATGCTGCTCTAGCAGTGCTAAACGGGGTTAGCAACAGGCTACATGACAATAATACTCACCTCTGAATGGCAAAAGAGCTAGAACTTAGCACGGTTAGCGGCTAATGCTAATGCTACTCCATCCCCTGTACTGCTGTATTTCAGCAGAGTGGCTTTACTGCTCCTTACAACCTGACTGGTAAAATTCATATATTAGGCGCACCGAATTATAAGGCGCACTGGCGATTTTTAGGAAAATTAAAGGATTTTTAATTGCGCCCTATAGTGCACAACTAAATGCAAACTTAAAAAAGATTTATGATTAATGCAAGTTAAACATACTACTTATCAACTACTACTGTTACATTTGATTACTTGTAGTAAAATGTGACATATTTTAGGTAAACATACTACAATTCAGGATTCCTGATCAAATCAGGTCGTGAATAAGCTTAGCCATATAAGTCAGAACTCTCCAGTACCAGATTCTCCAGCCTTTAATTCTGCTGTTCTCCCTACTACTGCTGTTATACTCACACTCTTTAATGAAGAGGTATGTTAGCGTTAGCATCACGGTGTGCCCGCTGTAAAGATAATCCCCACACATGGAGTGGGATCCGGTGATTGACAGACCACCTCCAGAGATCATCTTCAAAATGCGCCACAGCTGAGCCTCGTAGTTCCCGACCAGCTGCAACATACAAAAACACACACAAACACACACACACACACACATCAGCACAGAAATACTGCATACACATACTCACACAGCAATTCAGTGTCATTTTTAATTGGATTATAAACATAAATATGTTTATGTTGTTAACTCTGGGGCAGATACTACTGAGAAATATTTGGCAACCCTTTGCTGTAGCATTTCTTGTAGAGTCCCACAGGTTTCCATTGTAAGGCCTATGAAACTGATGCTAATTTTGGATAGCACTGTAGTTACAAGAGAAAGGGAACTAAGTGTGAGCTTTCTAAGGGGGCAAAGACCAGGTCTGAAATAGGAAACAAAGAAGAAGCATGTTATTGTATATCAACAAGTGTCTGGTCAAAGTGCAACGTGTTTAATAACATTTAACCAGATATTTCAGGATTTCTATAGGGATCATTTTGATGCACAATTAACAGAAAGTTAAAATAAAATGCGCCCTTTTTGGAGAAACTGCTAACATCAGTCAGTAATTTTTTTTTTAATTGTTAGTTATCGTTCGACCTTTGAATTACAACAAATTTACAGAAGATGCCAGATTTTTAGGACCTTCTAGACTACTCAAATATTTCTTAAAGAATAACTACACTCTCAAACATTTTTTTTAACATATACATAATTACATAACAGCTGAAACGCGAAATCCGTTGCTCTGCTTAAAACACTAAAAACTGAGATGCAAATTTAAAATGATACTTTGATAAAAAATAAAGATTACTAAGTAAAGTTCAAATGAAATAAAATAGCAAAATAAAATAAAAATCTGGATGTTCTTTGTTGTTTGTAGTCTAAATATTTTTTCAATACCATTGACTTTTATTATGAATTCACAAATGGCAGACCTAAAATGCAGACCTGTGTATGATCACACCTTGCATGTGGCCATCAGGAAACCAAATCACAGCCGTTGAGCTGCTGAAGGTATGATGAGTGACTCTGTGTGTGTGTGTGTGTGTGTGTGTGTGTGTGTGTGTGTGTGTGTGTGTGTGTGTGTGTGTGTGTGTGCGTATCCAGGATTATATGTGATTTATCTGAGTTTCTGATAACATTCTAGGACCTTGTAACCAAGGCCATTCTTAATAACACACTATTCCGAGGTCAGCTGGACACTAACAGCTTCAAACAGCATGGTTTTCTCCCTTCCCTGATGCTCTTACTGTTTGAAAACGATTAGCATTCACAGTGGAAACACTGGAAATGTTTAGAGTCTCCCACTGAAAGTCCATGATTTGAAGCATCTTCAGCAGAACTTATGGACTGAGAAAAAGGATTTTAAAAAAGGTTTTATGGTCAGAGAAGACAAAGATTGAGTTGTTTGGCAACCCTGACCAGAGGGTAAATTGGTCCCTAGGCATTCAACCCAATTAACATTATGCTGACTGTTAAGCTTGGTGGTGGTAGCATCATGTTCCCGCTTTGCTAGTGAAAGAATAGCACATATCTTTTTTTTTCTTTTTTTTGCAATCTCTCCAGTTTTTTTGCAAACTGGTTCTGTATTATTTTGTATATAGCTACAATTAATTTATATATAAACAGAAAATAGTCGCTAAATAAGCCTGCTAAAAAATAGAAATAATTATTTTAGGCTGTACGCTTCCTTAAACATTTTTAGGCCAACCAATTTTCTTTTCATCTTAACATTTTTTTGAAATGTATTAATTTAAGATGCTAACTTAACTTTGTGTTGGACTTTTGTTGCCAGAGGTTTAGTCACTACATTGCTTTGAGGACACAGTAAATTTACACAGTTATACAAGCTGAACACTGACCATTTTACATTGTATCAAAAAGTTACATCTTCATGGGAGTGGTGTTCACACTTTTGTGAGATCTCTGAAAAGGTCTCCGTCAAAAGAGTTAAGTGGCAGTTTAAAAAGAGGAAATTGGCTGATTAGCTAGCGTGACTAAGAATAAACACATGCTAAACCCTGACCTAACTTACAGGATAGTGTTTACTCCATTTTTATAGTTGACTTTACGTCAAGTTTGATCTTGAGGGAGAGGCACTTTTATCCTGAAAACTTTATTTATATTCTTCAATAACCCAGAGAAATGAACTTGGGGTTTAGGGAAACATGATAATAAGTATGAACTTTTTGCTGAATAGTTTACCTCAGTTTGCCCCCAGAACATTCGAAATACAGAGCTTTTTTTTTCAAAGTAGCTTTGAACACTGAGAGCTTTGAAAGTGAACAGGTAGGTTATTAAAAAAGATTGCTTATGCACAGAGTATCTTTAGATAGTTCTCCAGAACATATAGGTAAGAGAGGGGAACAGACTGCAAAATTAATTCTCTGATGCATCAATTCCACATGAAAATATCTCTATAACATTCATGCATGTCCACTGAATTAATTTTGCCATCAGAGCTCCGGAATTGTACCAATGAAGTTTGAAGCTACTTTAAGATTGTAACAATGTTAAAAATAGCCTTTTTTACATGGGCAACTCTATGCCCCTATCGCTAGCATTGTAAGGCTGTTGGGAGCATCGGCCAAAAATGGTATTTCTCGGAATGCTGGGGGTGAATGGAGGTAGGCTATTTAACAAAAGTGCACTCACACACTAACATGCACACTAAACCAATCATATGCACACCAAACCACTCACACACACATTCACACACAGTTATATTCATCAGAATATAACTTCACTATATTATAATATAGATATTAAAATACAGTAAGAAAACGGCTAGTCTGCCAGGCCTTAAACACATTGCACTAATACTACTACTATAGTCTCCCTCCCATAAAACAAAACTACCAGCATTTAAACAAGCGTATCTTCTTAATATGATTAATGGCAAAATTTTGCTGTGTGACATAGTTTTAAAATTTATTAAAGAAAAGGTGCATATTTAAATGAAAATCATGTACATGACTATTTAGTACTTAAAAAAAATATTCTTGATACTGTTGTTTCATTAATAGTTAAAAATTTATAATAAAAAAAAAAAAATGGATGTGGAATTAACACCACATTTAGCCAGAAATCTATAATTCAGCCTGTCGTAATATTAATAATGATTCACTCTGTCCATCAATAATTGGAGTAACATAATTAGTCCTGGGTAGATTATCTGTAATCTGGTAGATACTGTAAAATATGTAAAATATAAACAGTGTGATTTTTTTTGTTGTTTTGACAAGAGACAATAGATAAGCAGGTGTCCCAATCCTTTTGTTCATATAGTGTAGATGATTTACAGAAGTAACAGCAGAGATCATTACCTTTGGTGAGCATTTGAAGTGCATGCCTGGAACGGGCAGGGTGGTGACATACATGGTCACACACCTGTAGAGGTACAGCGTTCCCACGATAAAGAAGAAACGCCGGCCAACAATCGCCCTGATAAACAACAGGGACACAGAGACACAAGAATAGGATTAAGCCTGGTCTTAATCAGCGAACAGAGATCTATAGGGTCTACTTTATCTGTATTCAGATTGGATTAGTTTATTAGGTGATATCTGTAATATGATTTTTTATCAAATTCTCCCTAAATATGTATTTTGAAAAAAAAAACTAAAAAACTATAAATCTGAAACATTTTCAAATCACAGAATGAAAGCCAAACAAAGCAAAACAAAAACTTTCTGAAAACATTAAAAAACATTGCAAATGTAATTTTTAAAAGAAATTCACAGGTCAAAAATGAAGATTCTGAAAGAGACAAACAAATAAAATGCTAAATAAAAACATATCAAAAATTATTCAAACTTTTGTTGGAAGTTCAAAATTAAAATAAGAGCCAGCAACTTTTGGACCACTTGGACACAATTGTCAGTATGGTCATGTGACAACATAATGTGTACACATCGGGGTACTGTACCCCAATGTCTTTTAGTCATTAATTGCTGCCAAGCCAATCAAAACATTATTCAGATTTATTGTTATCACACAAAAACTGAGTGATCAATTTCTGTCAAATGTTGTACCGTATTTAATCGGCTGCTAACCCCGGCTACCACTGCTAGAGCAGCATTAGCATTAGCCACTAACCGTGCTTTGCACTAGCTCTTTTGCTGCTCAGAGGTGAGCATTATCGGTCTGTAGCCTGCTGCTAACCCCGGTAATCACTGCTGGAGCAGCATTAGCATCACCCGCTAACCAAGCTAGCTCTTTCCCCGTTCAGAGGTGATTATTAGAAATGTATTAGAAATAGATGTTCATTGATAGTGCACCTTATAATCTGATGTGCCTTACAGTGCGAAACATACAGTTATCTAATGCGCATGTTAAGATGGAAGAGAGATGGAAACCACACGGTTCTGCTGTCAAGAGAAGACAGTGCTTAAACGCTTTGAGGGCTTAGTGGTTAGTACGTTCTCCTTCCAGCACTGGGGTCTTGGGTTCAAGTCCCTATCTGGGTAGAGTTGCCATGTTCTCCCTGTATCTGCATAGGTGGAGCTGAATTTGAGGCCGTGTTTTGAGACGTACCTGTGTTTAAGCAGGAGCCACTGTATGAGCCACATGCTCACCAGCAGCATGCCGTTGATCTCGCAGATGGAGAAGGCCCACTGCACGCGGTCAAACACATCAAAGAACTTATCCGGCAGGGGCGGAGACTCTTCTTTGGTTGGGACTCGCTCGTGTACTACCGAAATCACCACTGACGTGGTGACGAAGCAGCACACGGCGTAAAGGAAGGCTACGCCCGTCTTAGACCATTCTGTGGGAAAAGAAGTGCGCTCGTGTTCGGGGGGTAGAGGGATGTGTATTTGGACTGGCTCTGAATGGAAGCCATTTTTTGGCTCCACGTTGCGGATCTTTCCGTTGCTAATGGCCCCGTTACCGATGGTGATGCTCACGTGTCCGTTGGTGTGATGGCTGCTGCCGTGCTTTCCATTCTTGTGCACCTCCATGTGGTTGGCAATGCGTAGTGTCTCCACTCGCTCCAGTAGCTGGTGTCCATTGTCCCCGGTAACCCGTGACAACGGAGGACTCCTGAAGTCTGATTCAGAGAGCTGTAGGAGGGCGCGGCCGTCCACGTTCCTAAGAGCCTCTGAATATTCCGTCATGCCCTGATCCACCAGCCACTCAGAAACCTCCTCCACTGACCAAAGCCCCACCTCCTTCATGGTTGGCGATGGGCGAGTCAGAGCAGGATGTAGGATGGGGTGGGCGTGGCTTTACAGTATAAAATTAACAGGGACATTGGAAGTGAGGTGCTGGGGGATTTGTTTTCTCACCCTTCACCGGATCAGGTGCCTGCTGTTCAGTTACTCTGGGAATTTTTCCAATCAGGAGTGTCCAGCACTGTAAGAGAAAGACATACAGAGACAGTAACAGGGTCAGTAACATAAATACATTAGTGATGGTCAGTTTTTTTTTTATTCTAAAAAGTGCCTGCGCAGTTTAAGTGGTTCCCACTTTAAGGCACATCATCACATTAACAGCAGCTGCAAAAACAAAAACTTCAGAAAAAAATTGAAATGTCAGGAGCAGCAAAGAGAGAACGCAGAGAGCAGAAGCAAATGAAAGTATTAATTAAAAATGAACACAAATAAATAAACAAACAAACAAACAAACCAAAAACTGAAGAAACAGGGAAACACAGAGTACATGGTAAAATTATAAAAAAGGAACTAGAAACCTGGCTGACGATAAACGTACAAGAACCGACAAAGGAAACAGGAAACACAGGTCTATAAATACAGACGGAGCTGCAAATGAAACAAGGGTGAAAACACTTAAGGTGGAGACACGATAGGAACACACAGCAACACGTGGAGAATGTTTCAATTATCATTTTATTTACTAAGGCAAAAAAAATGATCAAAACCAACCCGGCTCTGTTTGAAAACAGTATTTACCCCTAAACGAAATAACTTGGTTGTAGTAACTTTTGTTGTAGTAAAACATGACAAAAAGTACTTACAACTGATGAACAGCACTACTCCGTTCAACCACAACGTTTTGAGATCCAGAAACTTTAACAGTTGTCCAAACACCCTTCAGACTGGATGTCTCCTGGCGCCAGCTGCTACGCTATGCGGAGTCTATATGTCTGTTATTTTCAGTTCAGTGATGGCGGCGCTCGGAGCAGAAGCTAGAGTTAGAGGATGTAAACAGTGTTTTTTAATAAGCTTCTTGTGCACTTTTTAAGTTATTAGTGCTTTGTTTTTTAAATGTCAGGGCTCTCCGAATTCTAGCAAGGAGGTGTGTAGCTACTTTGAACCTGAATAACAGTGGAAAAAGTGATTTATCAGGGCAAAATATGCCCTGTGCCACCCAGTCTGAAGGGTGTTTGGACAAACTGTTAACATTTCTAGATCTCGGAATGCTGTGGGAGAGCGGAGGTGTGCTATTTATCAAAGGTAAGTACTTTTTATCATGTTTTACTACACAAATTCCATTTTACACCAGAGCTCTCCTTTAATCAGGCTTCAACTTTAAATCATGTGTGCTTTAAATCATTGTCCTGCTGCAGAACCTAAGTACGACTGAGCTTAAAGCCCTGAACTAATGGCCGGACATCTCCTTTTAAGATTTTCTGGTAGAAAGCAGAATGCTGAGCTGTAGTGACGTTGTGTTAGCATCAGTTTGGGTGTGTTCAATATTGCAGATAACATCTGTTAGAGTATCATGTTAAAACGCTCTGATAAGTACTGATTCTGTGCTAGCATATCCTGTGTGGTTACTGTGGGAAGAACCTGTTTGTGTTATATAAGATTACGCTGCTAAACAGTCTTCCAACTAGCATATCCTGTGTGGTCATAATGCTTTGCTTGAAAGAAAAAAAAAAATTACAAGCTGAAAAAAATTGTGAGCTGAACCAATGTTAAGGTAATGTAAACTAAGAGTGGGATATCATATTTTATAACCATCAATGATTCAAATATCAATATTTTTACTGAAACATTGAAAACATAAGTTTCATTCAGGGTAAATGCAAACGATCAAGGCAATGACAATCAATCACAGATTAACTGATTCATCTACAGAAATAAATCAATTAAACATGGATGCATACAGAAAAGATGAGTAATCACAAAATAAGGTGACTTTTAAAATTAAAATACAAAATATTACAAATACACAAAATGTATGAGGATTATCTATGCAAAAAAATGCAGTTTATCATAATTAACTACATGAAAATATGATAAAGTCAAAATGAACTACGCTAACTAAAGCAATGAACTGTATGAAATAGTGTGACTAATCACGACTCATTACCAAAACCAGCGCAATTGATCATGAGTACCTACTAGGGTTGGGCGATATGGCCCTAAAATAATATCACGATACTTCATGGCACTTTTGCAAGAAAAATACTCGATCATGGCAAAACACTGAAAACATTGAAAAAATATTTAGAAATCACACTATTGCAACAAAAAAAATAAATAAATTATGTTACTGCATAGAATATGATCTGACACACCCCTAAACAAGATATTAAAAAAATACTATTTTTTTTATCAGATTTGTAACAGAAGTCAATGATTCTGAATGTCAAGATACTAATAATCTCCATATATACAGGACTGAAATAAAATGAATGAAAATACACAGATATACTCTGTCTCTAGTAGATATATAATGGGAAATGAGAACAATGTGAATTTACCTTTGCTAAATACAGCAAAAAAGTAGTACCCTAATGTGAAAATTAGGGGTGGGTGATATGGCACAATATTTCAGGGTATAATATTGTTCACGATATTTAAAAATGTTGGCGATATTATTGAGTACGGTACAATATGGCACATCTCTAGTACCTATAAAAATGAATTGGATTAATCACAATTAATTATGACAAATATTGGGATGTATCACAATTAACAACATGAAAAGGTGATTAAATCACAAAAATATGCACTAAATAATGCAATTACTGGTGTTAAATCACGATTGATTGTGACTAGACAAAACAATGTGATTGTATTTGTGATTGTGTGCTACACAAAATAAATACTTGCTTAACTGCACAAAATAATGCAATTAATCACATCCACAAGAGTCCACAAGATAATGTGACTACTTGAAATTAACTATACAATGTATTACAAATACACAACATGTATTATATTATTGTCTGTGTGTGTGTGTGTGTGTGTGTGTGTATAAATGATGGTTGGACAGTGTGTCACAGCTGAGAGTTGAGAGAAAAGTCAAGGCTGTTTAATAAAGAATGTCCGTAGATCAATCCCACAGCATGTCCTGTCACACAATCACACGGCACTCAACTGACCCCACACAGCCACCGGAGCCCATGACTGATATGTCACAGGTAAGGCTGTTTATTTCTGATATATAATATGATGATTAATATATATTTTTTTTGCCTGCAAATTTCAGTGTTGACTAGTAGTGTGACAAATGATTAATTTTGATTTTGAGACATTATTGGCATCAAATATGGATATTTTTATTGAAACATCCCGTTTTTCACACCTATCTTGTTTGTTCCGGACTTTCTATTTTAGGTTTGATCTAAAGTATCAGGTGTGAAAGGGGGTGTGAACTGTGGTACTGAAACAAAGCTCCAGAGTTTGGTCTGAACAAAAGAGCTGTTCTCGGTCTGGATCTACTGAACCATGGTCCTGTTCACCTACAGTGTGAAAATTAATTATAGGAAATTGAGGCAGTCTTTAACCAAACCAGAGGAAAAAAGAACTGATGTTGTGCTGAAGTCCAACTCCCCTTGTTGTGCAGCGCATCGCACAGCAGTATGGACACAAACGCTTAGACTGGGAATTTATTAATTTACTGTAACAGTTAGGGGTGTGACGAGATATAGTGCCACGAGATCTCGCGAGATTATATGTGACGATATTTCTCGTCAAGCTTAAACCTGTCTCGCGGGAGAAAAAAAAAAACAGTTTAGTGTGGACTTTTTAAGAGGGATCTGGCAACCCAGTAGCAGCGAGTGTGAGAGCAGCTCTCAGCAGAAGGAGAAAATTCGGGCATTTGTATAGAACAGAGGTCACTAATGGGCGGACCACGGTTCGGACCCAAACGTTGCCCAATGCGGACCCAAACCGAAACTACTGAGAAGGACTTAATTGTGCGGCGCAGTAAACTCACAGACCAATCACGTGTGGGGTAAGATCACCAAACGCTCTCTTCAGTCTATCAGATCTGTGCAGACGCGGTAAGGAAAAAAATAAATAAACAAACACACCGCTCCTCGCGCGGGATCGAACCCGTGTTGTCAGGGTCGCGGTCGTGAATAACCGCCTTTATACGGAGATGGGGATCCCGAGAAAGGGCGGAAAAACGAGAACGGGCGGAAACTAGTCACGCCGAGCGCGACAGAGAGACAGGGGATTAATGTAAACAAAATCTGTTCAGAGAGGCATTTCTTCTTCTTCTTCTTCTTCTTCTTCTTCTCCTTCTTCTATATTTTTACATCATTCATTTCAAACAACCTTACAGGATATAGCACTTAATTATTTAATATAATTAAGTACCCCTGATATAGAAGCTGCTTCTGCTACTATTAAGGTGTATGTCTGGCTGCATTTTGGCTCCAGTGGAAATAATAAACGGTAACAGAGTGACCAACAAGACACAAACCATATGTAAATACTGTAAGTAAATCCTACATGTGACTGTTTCATAGACAGCTGTACTAATCCCTTAACTCTGTACTGTATTTTAAAAATGTTCTGTCTCTGTTTGCACTTCAAGCATAGTCTTAATATGACTGGTTATGGTTCTGCATAGTTAAATTACAAGATATTTAGGAGAAAAAAAACACAAACCATAGTCTTAATATGACTGGTTGTAGTTTGCACTTCTTGTTTGCACTATATAGAAAAGCTAGAACACCTAGAAAAGTTGTATTTTTATTTTTTATTCTTATTTTTATTCCTTATAGAATCAATGTGTGAGAGAAACCAGTCTGTTAAGTTTGCGGTATATGATTTTGTCCAAAAAAAAAAGAAAGAAAAAAGTTTTTAAATCTCGTCTCGTCTCGTTATCGTGAACCCAATATCGTGTCTCGTCTCGTCTCGTGGTATTAGTGTCTCGTCACACCCCTAGTAACAGTAGATTAACCCTTATTTTTAAACAGAAATAAAAAAGGAATCTGAGGATAATCTTTTTTTTACTCATTTTGCTGTAGGAGGCGTTGTGTGTAAGTGAAGGGGAGTCGGATTCTGACAGAGCTAGAATTTTTCACAACACCTGGAGCAAATCAACTCAAAGCCAAGCTTATAACTAACTTTCTACAAACCAATTAATATGAAGCATAGAGAGACTCCGCCCACATAGCTGATGACTATAGAACACATGTGTCAAACACAAGGCCCGCGGGCCAGATGTGGCCCGCCACGTCCTTTTATGTGGCCCGCGAGAGCTTGTAAGATCTTAGTGTCTATAATAAATAGGTCAGGAGCGTTCTTTGACCAAAAAATACATTTCCCACAATGCTTGTCGATTGTATTACCCGCAAAGTTACGGCTTACTGCCACTACACGGCAGTGTAGTCATTGATGTGGAAACCCTGCCGGAGGGAAGGCGTAACTTCGCGGATGGAATTGAGACATACAAATGTTTATCCCATAATGTCCAGAAAAAGAAAAGTTGATGCAGACGGACGGCTGTGCTTCAAGGCGAAAGACCGGTATGCCTTTTGTGTTACGAAGAGTGTTACTGACCAAAATAAACGCTTTTTAGGAGAGATATAAGTTATGTGTAAATATTTATTATATTAAGACAATACCTGACAAAATCTGTTTTAATGACATTAATAAACATCAGTGACAGCGCTAGTCGCAGTTTCACCTCAGCAAAGGACGAGGACGTGAATCACTTATCTAACCAGCCTTTACTGATTTCTGCCCCCAATAACCCTTTCAATAACCTCCAATAAAAAAATATGAGGTTAGCAGCGCGCTAACTGACCTGTTTTTAATGTAATTCGAGCAGTGATTCCGTGACGCTGCTCTAAACTGCTGCTGTTAGCTGCTTGGGCTGAAAGATGAACTGTAGAGAGCTGAATTATCCGGTTAGTGGGGTTAAAAAATCTTTATTTCATACACAGAAGAACTTAAACATTTTAAAAACGCTCCAGACTGGCTCAGCTGAGCTCTGTAGCCCGTGGCTGGCCTGTAGCTCTGACGTAGTAAAGACTGCGGGCTTGTGCTGCTGCTGCAGCTCCGACTAGTGGTTTGATGAGGAACTGCTAATGTTCTTCACAGCTCACAATTTTTGATTTTATATTTATTAAGCCTTATTTCAGTATCAAACGTTTTGATCAAAGTTAATATAACTTGATGTCATTTCTATTCACTTGAATTGTTTGGTTCTTGATTGATGGAGTTTTTGGATTTCATAACATGACAAATTAAAAGGATTTATGTTAATAGAGCAACAAGCAAACATTTTTTTCCATGCAACTGTAATATTTGATTGAATAAATAATATATTGAGAGTTATTTAACATTAAGGAGTAATTACATTCATTTAATATTACATTTGGTTACATTTTATTACATTTATAAGTTACATCTGGCCCTCAGAGGACAGCCAATATGCCAATGTGGCCCTCGGCCAAAATTAGTTTGACACCCCTGCTATAGAATGTAGAAAAGTTCTTTAGTTCTTCATAGAATAAAACCATAAGACATAGAAATGTCATTCGCAGTTTGTGGAAGAAAAAGGTGCTGTTGTCAGATGAGACCAAAATGGAACCTTTTGGCCTAAATGTAAAGCTCTGAGTGACAGAGAAGTAACAGAGAGAAGAAAATCTCAGTCTCTTGATCCGCAAAGCTGGTAAAGACATACCCCAAAAGACTTGCAGCTGTAAATGCAGTAAAAGGTGGCTATGAAACCATGTATCATTTTCTTTCCACTTCACAATTATGTGCTAGTTTGTGTTGGTGTATCACTTAAAATCTTAATAAAATATAGTTTATGAAAGTAAATAATACTTTGCAAGCCAATGTATGCGTAACCAAGAGTCTCCATATCAATTTAAATATTTAGTCATTTACTGTCAGCATGAATAGTTGCCACCAAGGTGTCACGTGACTTGAGGGGCTTTGTGCACAGAATGCAAAGTGTGCCTTTCTTACAGGAAACAAACAAGTCTTTTCAGTGGCTCAGGGAGTTTCAGCTAGGTGGATACCATTACCGGTAGAGCTGCCCTAGCATGCGACAGCATATAGAGCAAAAGTATCGCTGATCGAAACCAAAAGTTGGCCATCAAGTAAGCACGCAAGCCAACCACAAGCTAATGATTAGGCTTAAATCTGCTTCTTATTTGCCAGCTTCTCATTTACAGAGCTTAAAAACTGTTATAAATTGTATTTAAACCTGCATTTTGTGTATTTGAATTAAATGTACCTTTATTTTAACCAACGTTCATTGCTAAATTGTGTAATTCATACATTTTATGGTGTTTCAAAGTGGCAGACTGTAAGTTAGAAACATGCTTTGTGGTGCAGTCTCTTTTCAAAGTGGGTGAATCTGGTCATTCAAGTGAGAACCCTGTTGCACTCTCATTTATCACACTAGCTCTCTTCAGTTTTATTTCTGTTTCTCCTTGGTTAACAAATGCATGAATGAGTAGATAAAGATATCAGACACTATCAAAACACTTAGTCTTCATGTTCGCAGTAGCTCTAATACCAGCACCATTAGCAGAGCTGTGGTTGCTCAGATGACCAGCAAATGCTGTTATAGCCAGGAAAAGGTTGCAGGACCTACCAGACCATCCTGTTTATAAAATGAATAAATGTGGCTTTGCATGAACGGAAACAGGAGAACTCTGATGCTATTTATTATAATGTTTTGACCTCTAACCACTCAGAAATATTACTGCTTTTAATCTAAAAAAACTAAAATCTTGAACACGAGTTGTTAAAATGTGCTGTTAAAAAATACATAACCTACTCATATACATTTTCAGATCTAAAAATCTACCATTACCTGCAGCTTGCATTTATATTTTTGCCTTTTAAAAATTAAAACAGGTTTAAATTTATTTAACATGTTTTTTTATCAGCTAATTTCACCACCTTACAAGTTGTTACAATTTAAAAGTTTAAATTCTGTCATTAAATATATCAAGTTTCGCAAGTGAGGTATATTGAATCAAACATTCAAAATGCTAACTGGTATTTGCACCAGTAAGTGCAGCAGGAAACAGCAGCATGGGTCTAAAGTATAAAACTTTAGCATGCTGACGTATTCCCAATGCACATTTGCCTTTAGTGTGTGCTGGAGTAGTGTTTGCTTTTTGTTAGCTGTGCTCCTGTTAGCCGTGCTTCTGTTAGCCGTGCTGCATGTTTTGCCGTGCTCCTGTTAGCTGTGCTCCTGTTAGCCGTGCTGCATGTTTAGCTGTGCTCCTGTTAGCTGATTTTTGTTAGCTGTGCTCCTGTTAGCCATGCTGCATGTTTAGGAGTGCTCCTGTTAGCTGCTTTTTGTTAGCTGTGCTCCTGTTAGCTGCTTTTTGTTAGCTGTGCTCCTGTTAGATGCTTTTTGTTAGCTGTGCTCCTGTTAGATGCTTTTTGTTAGCTGTGCTCCTGTTAGCCGTGCTGCATGTTTAGCCGTGCTCCTGTTAGCTGCTTTTTGTTAGCTGTGCTCCTGTTAGCTGCTTTTTGTTAGCTGTGCTCCTGTTAGCCGTGCTCCTGTTAGCTGCTTTTTGTTAGCTGTGCTCCTGTTAGCTGCGCTCCTGTTAGCCGTGCTACTGTTAGCCATGCTGCATTAGCTGTGTTCCTGTTAGCCGCTTCTTAGTAGCTGTGCTCCTGTTAGCCGTGCTCCTGTTAGACGCTTTTTGTTAGCTGTGTTCCTGTTAGCTGTGCTTCTGTTAGCCGTACTGCATGTTTAGAAGTGTTCCTGTTAGCAGTGCATCGGTTAGAGTGCAATAGAGTGGATGGTGTAACTGGCTCAGAAAATTGTGGAGAAAAAGGAAATAAATAAAAATAAATGATATAATATAAAAAGATGCTTTATGATTGTCCCCAGAAAATCACTGATGGCCCAAAGTTACCGGGCTATTTATGTCTATGATGAGTTAATATTAACGTCCCACCACAATTGCAGGTATTAATCATGTGCATTGTGTAATTGAGTGGGCTTTTTTTCTATTTTTATTCAGATGACTACCTGCAGATTACACAATGCAAAGCAGTGAGGCTGCTATAAACATCCTGTGCACAATGTGGGGGGGGCTATATTGCGCCTACTGCAACCACACTGACTTCCAATAACTGTTACCACTGAACTGAAAGCAGCCCGCAGACAGAGCGGGAGCCATAGAGACATAATCAAAACAAAGGTCAAACTTAAAATAAAGAAAAAGAAATGAAAGAGGGAACAGATCGGTAGAAGAGAGATTAGCCGCTGCTGTGTCAGCAAAGTTTACTGTACCTTTGGCCATTAAATCAGATTATGAAGTAACAGGAGAAAACACACATGCAGACATGTGCAGAGAGAGAGAGAGAGAGCGATAGAGAGCTACTGGTGTTAGCACTGCATAGCTCATGATCCAGTGAACATCACATCATCACTAGAACATCACTAGACCATCCTCATACCTCCGTATGTTTTAGAGGAATGTAAAATATGAACAACATTATCAAATAATTATGTTACTGTATTTGTTTTCAACACCATAAATAAAACATACTGTATATTTAAACAGACAACAGGACATTTACTATGAAGTACACAATAGCAGATTAGCAACAATGGCTAACAGCATTGTTTTCAATACCAGATAAATGTCTCTGTGCTGGTTAGATTAGTAGGTTATGTGTTTTGATGTGATATGTGAATTATGATTATAGTTCACTCCAGTCTTTAGTTATTGACCTCAGAACAACGGAATGCAGATGTCTTCTGAGCTAAATTAATAATTGTGTTTTAATTACAGAATGATTATTGTTACTGTGCCAGCTATTTCAAGTAAGTTAGATTACAATTACTGTTTACTACATTATCACCTTACTGAAATATTTTTTAACTTGATAAAAATAAAAATATCGAATTATTGTCCAGCTCTACCTCAGCTTAAGCATCATAGTGTTCCTGTTTACTGCAGTTTTTATAGCACATAAACCACAGAATGTACAGCAATTGTTACCTGGTAGAAGTGTAAGACAATATTTATGATGTATCGTGATATTTTGTTTTGCAATACTTTTTACAAACAGTATAGATTTATAATTATTAGTTTAAATATAAATGTCAGGCAGTGGTTCATTTAGTGGTTCATTTAGTTTTGTTTTTAAACACCAACTGCTACTTAGCAGTGTTGTTAACTTCCACTGACTGAGACTGGGAAGGAGATTCACCTTCCAGCAAGACAATGACCCTAAAAAAACAGCCAGAGCTACAGTGGACATGTGTTAGAATGGCCCAGTCAAAGTCCTCACCTAAATCACATTGAGCTTCTGTGGAAAGACATGGAAATTGCTATTCACAGACACTCTTCATCCAACCTAAGCTTGAGCTGTTTTTCCTTTCATTTCATTTTTGTTCCTCTTCACAATGATGTGCTACTTTGTGTTGGTGTATCACTTAAAATCTCAATAAAACACATTTATGTTTGTGGTTGTAAGGTGACAAAATGTAAAAAAAAAAAAAAAGTTCAAGGGGTATGAATACTTTTGCAAGCTGCTATATACCAATAATACTGTAAACTTTTACCCTCCAAGTTGCATGAGAACACAAAACAAACAGAACGCCCCTTTGATTTATGAGCAGAACAAGCCTTCAACGTCTCGGCCTCAACATGTGGCCTTCACTCTTCACCTGCAGAGATTAAAGACCATCCCTCCTTCCCTCCTTCCCCCCTTCCCCTTCTTCACCGCTTCCTCTCTGACACAATCATCCTCCCTTGTTCAGGCCCCTTCTGTTGACACACATTTAATGAGGAAGTCCAAAAAAAAATCTGTAGAATTCAGTCTTTGGAATGTAAACTGAAATAATTCAGAGTGGTCGGGTATAAAATGGTTCATAGTAGAAACACTAACCGCTTAAAACAACTTAAGACTGATTCATTTCCCTATTAATCAAATAAGAATCATCTCTAGAATATCAGATTTTACACTAAACCACTAAATGATACAGGAGTAGTTTTAATAACAGCTTACTAAAACTATATTGACAAAAGTATAGTGACACCTAGAAATTAAACATTTGTTTTTAACTCCACAGGGGAAAAAAAATCTTTATTTAATATTTATTCTTTCTAATTTTTATCTTTAGTACTCCTCCATGATTTTTAGGTGGACAGTTTTTGCAATTGTATGATTTTTTTACAATTACACAGAAAAGCAAACAATGAATTTATTGAAATACACTTTCTTGTTGCTTACTAACAAATAGTATATTAGTGCATCTCAAAAAATTACAAATCATTGAAAAGTTACTTTATTTCAGTAGTTCAGTTCAAAATTTGAAACTCATATCATATAGATGTATTACACACAGAATGATCTATTTTGAGCTTTTTTTTCTTTTATTGTTGATGATTATGGCTTACAGCTAATAAAACCCAAAAATCAGTGTCTCAGAAAATTAGAATATTATAAAAGTGGCAGTGTGAGCAATGTGCCAATTCCTGCTGGAAAATGAAATCCACATCTCCATAAAAGTTGTCAGTAGCAGAGGGAAGCATGAAGTGCTGTAAGATTTTCTGGGAAAACAAAACTGCACTGATTTTGGACTTGGTTGGATTTAACACAGTGGACCAACACCAGCAGATGACATGTCTCTCCAAACCATCACTGATCATCAGTACATTTTACATTTCATTTGGAAATCAAGGAGCAGAGTCTGGAGGAAGAGCGGAGAGACACACAGTCAAAGCTGCTTGAGGTCTAGTGTGAAGTGTCATCAATAAATAAATGGTTCGTATATGGTTGACTAAGTATGGGATAGTATTTGAATTGTATTTAGTTTTTGAATTGAATTAGTTTTTAAGGATTTGTTGCTACTGATGCATTTTAACTGCAATATTGTGAAATCATATTTTTACTATATCATTCAAGACCAAGTTAATGATCAAAGCAGTTAGTCTGGATAAAAATTAATATGTTTTTTTTTCTGCTCCGCCATTTATTATCTATAACAGATTTTATATAAGTATGCTGCTTCTTCAACCGAGCAAAAATAAATAATAAAAAAGAAAACACAAAGCATTTCGGGTATCATATTAATTAACATTAATTACAGTGCCACTGCTGCTGCTGCTGTTCCAGAGCATGTTTGTTCACAAACCTGTTTTGAATAGAACCAGAAACTAAACACATATGAATTTGTAAGTGTTTACTTTTCTTTGTGCTGGTTGGTTGGTCTCTAAAAAACTAGCCTGTCGCGTCTCCTGATGCCTAAACACACACACAGCAGCGCCGATACACCTGGCTTCCAGCGGGTTCACTAAAGCCATCAAATATTTACTTAACGCATACAGGAATGTATGCAGGCTTACGCACAAGCACACACACACACACACACACACACACACACACACACACACACACACACACACACACAGACAAAGAGAGCAGGACCTGAACCAGCTCAACTGTATGCTGAAGGAGCATCCTATAGCAAATATAATGTATGTTTGTACTAATCTCAAATCCATCATTCAGACTGTTCCTGCCCACTGCCATAGTAACAGTTTCCACCACATACACAATTAAACCTAAACAAAAACCTGTTTTTTTTTCTTACATGTTCAAACTAGTGCATTTAACATCAACGCAGGAGAATAATTTGGAAACTTAAATTGAATGTGTTAATCATTTTACTCACCTAATTTTCGTACTATAAGGCAATTTTCCCAAAAGTGCAGCGTTATACATAAAAGAGTTTCAGTTTAGTTCTCCAGCACTGAGGCTGGAGTAGAATTAGCATTAGCCGCTAACCATGCTGGCTTACTGGAACACTCAGGGTTCCTCAGTGTAGCGCTGTTGGGCAGTATTAGCTGCTAATCACAGCTAGCGCTAGCAGTTAGCCACTAATGCTGCTCCTGTTTTTTAGGAGAGAAATCTGTGTAGATTAAAATAGTCAATCCTTATTTGTCTTTAATAGAAAATGTTTTACAGTTTTGTTTACTTAATCTAGCTTATTTTAACAGGTGTTATCACCCAGCGGCCAGACCTGCTGAATCTATTGATAGAGCGCTTTATAATCCAATGCGCCTTATAGAGTGAAAAATAAAGTTTAATCCTTCTATAACTTCCTTCTATAACGATGTATTAGCAGTTTTATTTAGCAGAATGAAACAGAATCGCTACCAGAGCTGCTAGTAATGATTATTTTGGTAGTCGATCTAGTCGAATAGATGGTGTGCTGTTATTGGTTATAGGTCCTGTTTCTAGCTTTTTCTATCAGTTCAGAATAATAGAAACAGATAAACATAAGATTTACATGCAATAGAAAAATCCAGAACATTTAAATGCCATTTAAATGTGGAAAGTGCTGCCGTTTAGAGAGGAAATGTGTAATTTGCTGTGTTTGGGCACTTTTAGAGATGCAGGCTGAGTTGATTGTAAACTTTGTAATTGAGCTCATTACCATTTTCCCATTGTGTTTCTGTCTCCAGCAGTTTGTGTGGTGCTACAAATTAACGATTAGTCAACAATGAAAATTTGGAGTCAACAATGAAAATTTGGAGTCAACAAACAAACAATCGACAAACATTGTCGATTTTATCGACTAAATGTTGCAGCCCTAATCGCTACTGTTGATTTCAAAAGGTAAATAAATGAAATTTAATTTATTTTGAAATATGGATTACATAACATAATCTCACACACTTGCCCTCACACCCTCGCGCACACATACGCACTCGCTAACACCTAATCTCACACACTTTCACACACACACACGCTTTCACACTCACTTTCACACACACACACACACTTTCACACACACACACACACACTTTCACACACACACACGCTTTCACACTCACTTTCACACACACACACACACACACTTTCACACACACACACACACACACTTTCACACACACACACTTTCACACAAATTATAGATATACAAAGCCTTAAGGCAATTCTCCAACACCTGCCTCTTTCATAGCTGTTTAATGAAAGAACAAACCTGAATGAACCCGTCACAGCAGGTTTACTACAGCTAGAGCAGCAGCATTTGGTATGGGGAAGGGAATGAGGAAAGTCCTCAAGTTTCGCTTACTTTTCTTTAAATATTGTGCAAATATTAGCTTTTAAATATTGATTTTTCACTTTCTTCTAACTTCATGGGCCATGCTGGCATGTAGGCTTTCTGGACAGAGCAAATATAGCCAGGGCTTTTCTAAGCCTTTTTTTAATCCCTTTTCCGGGTGTGCTGCGTCTAATGTTTGTAGACCTGGATTGAGACACAATTAGGCTACGTTTACATAGCATCCAAATCAGAATTTCTTACCAAATCTGATATTTATTTTAGGCTGTTTACAAAGACTTTTTAAAAGGTCTTATTTCCATAATTTTTTATTCATTTTGAAATGTCTGGTTGTGGTCTCTAGTATGAATGAATGCCATGGGCGCCATTTTTTTGTGTTTCTGTATAGCTCTGCTTTAGTTCACTGGATTATTATTGGTCTTTGAAGAAAGACAGGATTTGGGCTCTTGCTCATGAATATTCATACATGCAAACATATCGTCTCTGATTGGCTAACAGCACTGCAGCACAGAACACGACCTGCCTTCCCCTACAGTCAATTTTACAGCTCTAAAACTCAAAGGACAAAATGTTTTTAAACTAAAGAAAAATCTGAAAAAAAAAACGAACAAAAGGATTTTTTGCAGGTTTTTATTGATTTTGCCTCAATTTTCATCATTTCATGAATTAAAAGACCAATAAAAGGTTTTATACTCTTGCTTTTTAAATAAAGAGCAATTACAAAACTACATTTATTTATTTGTACTGTACACTGAACATTTCTAACATGCTAGCTGACTTCACAAACAAACAACAATATTATTTAAAACAAATTACCATATTTTTTGCACTATAAGGCACACTGGATTATAAGGCACACTAT
The DNA here is from genome assembly GCF_023375975.1 of Astyanax mexicanus. Lineage (NCBI taxonomy): Eukaryota > Metazoa > Chordata > Actinopteri > Characiformes > Acestrorhamphidae > Astyanax > Astyanax mexicanus. The sequence continues at coordinate 40,831,030 of NC_064421.1, forward strand.
CAATAAACATCTATTTTCTGGTCTATTTTCACTAGCACATTAGTGAACAAACAGCATCATGAAGACCAAGGAACTCACCAGACATGCGAGTTCCATCCATCATCGAAAAATTTAAAAAGTATTTTACAACTGCTAGTCAGAGAAGCAAGAAGCCAATATGCCCATGATCACTCTGAAGGAGCTGTAGAAATCCACAGATCAGGTGGGAGAATCTGTCAACAGGACAACTATAAGTTGTGCAGTCCACTGTGCACAAATCTGGCCTTATGGAAGAGTGGCAAGAGAAAAACATTGTTGAAAGAAAGACACTGTAGCTTGAATACTTTTGCAAGCCATTGTAGAGCTGTATCTGTGTAAGCACCTGACTGTTATCGTACAGGTTTGATATTTAAATGCACCTTAAATAATATATATTTTTAATCATATTTAATAAATAAGGAACGTCTTGATTTTGCATTGTGCAAAAACAGATTGAAACAAAGTCTAGACAAAATTATACAACTATTGCTTCATGGCTGAATACAATTTGGCTCACACATGCATTCCATTCTTGTTTATGTGGGCTGCCACTCCTGCTCGGCTGAAGGCCAGCTTTTGTTCCCTCCTGTGTCCATTATCCAACAGACTACATAAAGGGACATGATAGACCGACTGCTGCGCTTTCTCTTTCTTCTTAAAGAGAGACTGAAACAGCAGAACACCACAGGTTTGATGAAGACACAGGAACTACTACTGAGGATGTTTTGGCCTAGAGAGCAAAGAGAGGAGAGAGCAGAGAGGAGAGAGAGAGAAAGAGAGAAGAGAAAGAGCAGAGAGAGAGAGAGAGAGAGAGCAAGAGAAATTGAAACAGAAAGAAAAAGAAAGAGCGAGTAAGAGAAAAGCAAAGAGAGAGAAAGACCGAAAGAAAGTGAGACAAAGGGACAGAGAGAGAAAGAGCGCAAGAGAAAGACAGACAGAGAGAGACAGGTAGTAAGAAAAATTAGCTTTGTGTTCTGTGGTTTCCTGACAGGAGATTTTGTGTGGTGGTGTGAGATGGAGTGAGGCTGAATAAGGTAGTGTGAGATTGAGACAAATGGTGTGAGATTGAGTTAGATGGGGTGTGGCAGTGTGAGATTGAGTTAGATGGTGTGAGGCAGTGTGAGATTGTGTGAGATTGAGTTAGATGGTGTGAGATTGAGTTAGATGGTGTGAGATTGAGTTAGATGGTGTGAGATTGAGTTTGATGGTGTGAGGCGTGTGAGATTGAGTAAAATTAGGTGAGGTGGTGTGAAATAGAGTTAGATGGCGTTAGATGGTGTGAGATTGAGTTAGATGGTGTAAGGCGGTGTGAGATAAAGTTAGATGGTGTGAGATTGAGTTACATGGTGTGAGGCGGTGTGAGATAAAGTTAGATGGTGTGAGATTAAGTTAGATCGTGTGAGATTAATTAAGATGGTGTGAGGCAGTGTGAGATTAAGTTAGTTGGTGTGAGGCAGGGTGAGATTAAGTTAGATGGTGTGAGATTGAGTTAGATGCTGTGAGATTGAGTAAAATTGAGTGAGGTGGTGTGTGGTAGTGGGAGATTGAGATAAATGCTGTGAGAATTAGTTAGATGGTGTGGGATTGACTTAGATTGTGTGAGGAGGTGTAAAATTGAGTTAGATGGTGTGAGTTTGATTAAAATTAGGTGAGGTGGCGTGAAATTGAGTTAGATGGCGTGAGATGGTGTGAAATTCAGTTAGATGGCAGAGATTAAGAGAGGTGCTGAGAAGTGGAGTGAGATTGAGTGAGGTCATCTGAGATTGAGATAGATGGTGTGATTGGACAGAATTTTGCTCCTCTGGTCCGGGCCGTGCAGAAATTCAGCAGAAACTCAAAATTAACTTTTGTCTGTTTTGTAAAACAATAACTTACAGAGATTCTCATTTTGTCTGTAATAATAATTGTGTAACTTTATAAAATCATGTAGCATAAAAATAATGTAATGTATTAAATAATGTGCCACAATACTAGTGCAGAAAAGTGTTGGTACAAAATATACTGTTTTTACTTGCAATACATTATCAATAATGGTGTTAAGTATCTATATATGTATATTTTTTTAATTTAGGCAATCTAAACTTAAAGCCTGTGAAACCAACAGCAGTTGTTGTTGTTGTTCATGTCAGATATTACACACTTTAGCTGACCCAGCTTTCTGAAAGCGAAAGTTACAGATGTTTAGGCTGGAAAATATTTAGGTAATTTAGCTCACACTCTTGTCCCTGCAGAACCAGTGAGGCAACAAAACACACGAGCTGGAGCCCGTGCCAGGAGCCTGTACCACACCCGGGTGCCACCCCACCACCAAACTGGGCGTGATGCGTTCAGTTCTGTTTTTTTTCTGTTATCGGACCCACAGAACCATCATGCATCCACATTCAGAAAGAGGAAGCTGATTTAGCTCTTTATAGAAGGACATTACACAAGAATGGACAACCCAAATTATCCTTACCCTGATCTTAGCTTTAAAACAGCTGGGAACCAAAACCTGCTTGCTTTCTAATTGGGTTCACTTGTCTCCTCTGGTAATCTGAGTATTTCTTCTAAAATTTCTTCTAAAAAAATCAAAAAACCTTTTTGCCAATGATTGTTTGAGGTGTGTTTTGTTATATTTCTGCATTATGTTTTCTCTTTTTACTTTACTAAATACTTTACATAACTCCCACATTTAATATATATATTTTGGCAAAAATCTATTTACCTAATAAAAAAACAAAACAAATGGAACCATTTTTACCACAGGACAGTCTGTGTTTACTGTTAAATAGCCCCACACCTCATTGGTAGAATCCAGAGAGCCCTGACATTGAAAATGAGCCATTATTAACTTTAAAAGTGCACAAGAAGCCTATTAAAAAGCACTGTTTACAACCTGTAGCTAGGGGTGTGACAGGTGGCACATGATCTCGCGAGATTAAAACATGACGATAATTCTCGTCAAGCTTTAACCTGTCTCGCAGGGGAAAAAAACAGTTTAGCAAGGACTTTTTAAGCGGGATCTGGCAACACAGTAGCGATAGCAGCGAGTGTGGTGGCTGAGCAGTGAGAGCAGCTCTCAGCTGAAGAGGAAAATTTGGGCATTTGCATAGAAGCTGCTTCTGCTACTTTTAAGTTGTATGTCCGGCTGCATTTTGGTTTTCCAATGGAAACAATAAACGGTAACAGAGTGACCAACAAGACACAAACCATATATAAATACTGTAAGTAAATCCTACATGTGACTGTTTCATAGGCAGTTGTTCTAATCCCTTAACTCTGTACTGTATTTAAAAAATGTTCTGTCTCTGTTTGCCCTTCAAGCATAGTCTTAATATGACTGGTTGTGGTTTGCACTTATTGTTTGCACTATATAAGACTTAAAAAAAGTTTTATTTTCTATTTCTTATAAAATCAGTGTGTGAGAGAAACCAGTCTGTTCAGTTTGCGCTATATGATTTTTTCTAATGAAACTTTTCAAGTTTTCAAGCCATTTTTCATTTTTGATGTTTTCTTTAAAATTTTATTTTTAAATCTCATCTCATCTCGTTCTCGTGAACCCAGTGTCGTGTCATGTCTCGTCTCGTCTCGTGATGTTAGTCTCTTGTCACACCCCTACCTGTAGTGTAACCTTATCTCCGGGTGCCGCCATCTTTAAGTAAAGTCATGATCAGTACAGTGATGAAGGCGTCCAGAGATTAGGTTTTGCTATCGGATGTAAACAGTGTTTTTAAATAAGCTTATTGTTCACTTTTAAAGTTATTAATGCCTCTCTGGATTCTAGCAATGAATGGATGCTCTAAAGCGCCCATTGTAAAGAGTTCTGCGAGTACTGGATCTCGGAAAGCTGCGGGAGAACAGAGGTGGGCTATTCAACAAAGTTTAGTCTTCTTCAGCAGAGTAGCTTTACTGCTCCTTACAACCTAACTGGTAAAATTCATACATAAGATGCAACGGATTATAAGGCCCACTGGTGATTTTTCTGAAAATGAAAGGATTTTAAGTGCACCTTATAGTGCCACAAATATGGTAAACAGATAAAAAAAAAAGTGACACTGCATTTCTGACAATCAAAACAGCATTACAAAACATAATATTAGGATACAGCAATACACACACATATACACACAAACACACATATATTAGTTTTTTCTTGCCAATATTATTTCCTACTTCTTAGAGGATGCATTAGTATAGTTAGTGATCACAGAGCATTTACTGTTTTATTAACATCAGGAAAATAAATGTGAACTACAATGTAAGACAAAAACACCAAAACAGTCTTATTTCCGAGAGTTCTCCTCTGCATTAACGGCATTTCCTAAAGAAGAGCATGATAACTTCCTGCAGACTCGTACAATGACTTATCACACACCTGCACACAAACACACTTTTAATCTGGGGTCAGTGGCACTGCTTATCGCTGGTTATCTCTCGCTGCTTCTGATGGCCTCATGACTGAGGAACAGAGAACAGCAGAAAAAGACTATTGTTGGCAAGTTCTCAGCAAAAACTGCTTCAGCTGCTCTTACGCAACACTGAAAATCTAGCCTGCTCACGTGGAGTCAATATTCAGACCCTGATACCATTTTTAAAGGAGAACACCAGAGATTTTATTTTTCTTTTTTAACTCCAGCAGAGTTGAAGACGATAAGATGGATCCAGATTCACGCTTGTACAAGCTACCTTACAAAGGTTATACAGAAAAACGGTATGGATATTTTATGTAACATATAAAAGATCCATTCATCCAGCCAGCCAGCCAGCCTGAGACAAAACCAATTTTCATAAAACACAAGGTCCTTAACTGCAAATCTGAATGAATCAATAAAACTCAATAAAATGTGCAATGTTCTAAGGAGGTCTTTTAAACTGACCTATTTTATTAAATTACAAACTTTTTAGATGCCTTTTTATGCTGTTATTTTTCCATCATTTATCCTTTGACTTAGTTTCTGATGAGAGAAAACAAAAGCATGCCGGGTGATTCTTGTGGCTAGAATTGGTGATGATCACTTTTTTTTTTTTTTTAACACTCAGTAGAGGAGCGTGAAAACACATCTAAGGAAGTTTCACACCTGTAGTTGGTTTCTCTGGTCCAGATCAGAGTGTTTTCCCCCTCGACAAACCATGCGAGTATGTTCTCTCCTCTGATTGGTCAGAGCTGTCTGGCCAATCAGGCACGGGGTTAAGAAGGAAATCATTTTAGAGAGACACCTCTAGAGAGAGGGGGTGCTCTGTCAGTGACCGGCTGCTTCATCCCAAATGTCTAAAGTGTCGCTAATGATAGCTAACTCTCCGCTAACCTTAGTTCCCTCCTAAGATAATGTAGATAACTTGCTGCAGTGCTAACATTAGTATGCTAGCTTTACAGTATATTTAAGACAATTTAAGACCTTAATTACCCAGAAATTAACATAAGACATTTTAAAACCTTTTAAGGACCCGCGGGAAACCAACAAACAACAAACACATTTTAATATCAGACAAATATAAAGTAGATTAATATAAAAAGCACTTTTTAAATGATGCTTTTGTTTATTAAGGGAAAAATCTATTCAAACCAATCTAGCATGTGTGAATAAGTATTTGCCTCCTAAACCTAATAACTTGGTTGTGCACCCCTTGGCAGCAACAATTGCAATCAAGCTTACTGATAACTGGCAATGAGTCTTTCACATCTCTGTGGAGGTATTTTGTTCTGCTCTTCTTTACAGAACTACTTTAATTCAGCTGGCTAAAAATCATACTGTGAACTAGTCATAAGGAGCAGATCATAGTTTTTGCTCTTCGGGAAGTTCTCCTCATATGGTTGATTTGTATTTTCATGTTTCTAATCTCTATTGATCTGTAACCTGAATCCAAAGAAGGCGATGCTGATCAGAGGCTGGAGGAGATAGCATGGCTGTTTTTCCTCACACACTCACACTGTTTTAAAGGTCATTAATAAAACATATGATGCAATAAAAGTGCAAAGTTTAAAGTGTATTCCAGCAGGACATTCAATCATCTCCTTTAGAGGTGTGTCTCTTCACTGAGCTGCAAGATAAAGGCAAGCCAAGCTCTGAAGCCTGGAGCTAAGAAGATACACAAGGAAGACAAGAGTTTCATTTTGTAGTCCTGTATCTGTATCTGTTTCTCTGCATAGTTTATTATCCTCATTTTAACGCTCGTCTTCAATGCTCAGTACTCCAAAGGAGAGTGAAGTGACACCGACTGGCCTGGTGGTGGTGTATGAGATGTTAGTGTGTGTTCTGCTGGGAGAGCGAATAAGATGCAGCAGTGCTGCTGGAGATTTTAAACACTGAGTTCACTCACTGTCCTCCACTCTATTAGAGGACGCTGCTCGTGGACTACTTTCAGCTAAGTAGTGAAACTAGCAGCTGGTTGTTTAAAAACTTCAGCAGCACTGCTGTGTCTAATCAACTCATAACAGAACAACACACACTAACACCTCATACACCACCACCTCATACACCACTACCATGCTGATCAGTGTTGTAGCTTTTAGTCTGCCATCTGCTCGGTGCAGTCTGCAGTTAAATAAGCAAGCTAACTTACATGTAACATTTAGAAACTTTAAAATGCAATGCTAAAAAAAATTCTATTTACTTTCTGTAGCATTAAAGAGCTTTATGAGATGAATTTAAAACATTTTAAGATAAGTGAAAGCCTTAATTTAAAGTATTTATGACTAAACCATTTTTAAGGATTTCTTGTATTTTATGAATTCATCTACTAAATAAAAAATAACTACTTGTCATTTTACCTTATTTGTGCAGTTATGTGTTAACCTCAGTGCACAGCTTCAAAATAAAAACACATTACATATGTTCTTTACTGTAAATGCTCTTACCGTCTTGCTGCCTCAAGATTTCCCACAACTCAATTCTACCTTCCTCATTCTTTCCTTACGCTGGGCAGGGTTATAGTTTTTCTCTCGTTTCCCCAAATAAGGCCATGCTCTTATGGCATTAACCACTTCCTCATCTTCATATTGAAAATATTTTCTACCAGATCGTACTGCAATCTTACTGTACAGGAGAACCAAGGGTAGTTCTAGGATCATTACAAAAAAAAAAAAACTTCAATCAATACAAACAAACTAGCACAGGTCACAGATGTGTCAGTTTCACTTATACAATTTTAAACAGCTTTTCAGCAAATAACAAGGTACCTGCAGGTATGGGGAAATTAAATGTAAGACTTTTTAATATCACTCAAAAATAAACTTAAGACTACTGTAAACACAAATAACAACATAAAAACTTGCTAATCTTGCTAAAAAGCTGTTCGTACATTATAATTAAAATCTTATCTCATTCTTGGAAACCCAATATCAGGTCTGCTGCTTGCCCCGGCTAGCACTGCTGGAGCAGCATAAGCTAACCGTGCAAAGCACTAGTTCTTTTGCCGTTCAGGAATAAGTATATTGGGCTGTTCTCTGCGTGTTTACCATGTAAAAACATGCTACGTGGGACGAAACGCTTGCTAATATTGCCCTGGCTTACCAGAACACTCTGGGTTTCTGTGGAAATGTGGTTAATGTAAATTAACATCCAACACTCGTTCAAAATTACAGTTTTGTCTACTTAGCTTAGCCAAACTTAACTTAGATAGTTACCCCCCACCCCACCACCACCACCCAGTGACGAGACCTGCCGAATTAGAAGGAAAACATGGAGATACCCCTGTTCCTTACTAGTGTCGCATAATGCGCCTTATAATCCAGTGCGCCTTGTGTATGAAGATATATGTTTATTGATAGTGCACCTTATAGTGCCAAAAGTACGTTACATAGAAGATGCATAATGCAATGCACGAACAAACTCGCCTGTGCTGTGCTGACAACTGCTCCATCTGTAATATTTACAAATGTTAAAAAGTACACATTAATAAGTATCATAAACTACAAATGTGCTTTTAACAGTGTGTTTTGAGGGGGTAGGGATGGGGGCTATCATTAACCTGTAGGAGATTGCACTGTAATTCAGCCTTTATCACCCTCTCGTAAAAGCACCTGCCAGATCAATGCACTAATGAACACTGTTCTCCAGCACGTCAACACACTGACTACAATACCCAGCACGCACACACACACACACACAGCTCTGCAAGTTGCATTTCCAGCTGTTGTGTTGAATTCTGTGTTGTGCTAAATTCCTGTATGACATTGAAATATCAAAAATATTCAAAATGATATAACCAAAATATTTTCTATTTCAGTAAATATCAAATTATTGACCAATCCTAGAACAAAGTCTTTTACAGAGTATCATTTTAATATAGTACATATTATTAAAATACAGACACACAGACACAGAGTATGCACAAAAACACTCACACACACACACACATTCACAGTATCTTCTTCTAGTGGTTGTAGCTGTATTGATCTGGCAGAGAGATTAATGATAAAACTGCAGAGCCGGCTATATTTAGAGTCACATGACGCTTCCCTTTAAGTGGGACAAAATCCACAGAGGGGGAAAAATAGGGACAAAGGTGTGTGTGTGTGTGCGTGTGGGTGTGTGCGTGTGCCAGTAAACGAGCAATAGAGTCAAACTGAAAACAGAAACAGATACTGTGTTGGGGTGGGGGAATGTGTTTTAAACATGAGATCCTGTTTCATCACAGATCATACTGCAACTTTTCTACACCAGTAGAGGACTGCCAAACCAGAAAAACTCTAAATTCTTTAGTTACCCGTGTTTAAAAATGTTCTAAAATAAAAAATAAATAAAATAAATGGAACAACACAAGGATACATTACTAAAAGTTTTTCTTTCATTTCTACATCAGCTATGAATCCCACATCTACCTGTATTAACCTTTGTTTACATAACAGGAAAACCAGGTTAGATCACTTCACTCAAAGTATTATATTCTCAGACCTTTAAATAAACAGAGTGAAGTAGAGTGTGGCAGAGTGAGATCAAAGCAGGTGAGGTACAGTAAAGTAGACCAAGACAAGCAAGGCTGATTGAGACAGAACAAGGAAAAATCAGGTAGAGCGAAGTAAAACTAGGCAGAGTGAAGTAGTATAGTTAAAGGAGAGTGAAAGGATATCGATACACTCTTATTTAGGTCATTGGTATTAATTACTTCACACCATCTCCAAACCTTAAACCAAGGAATTAACCTAGTCATATCAATGAGATCTACATATAAACCCAATTACGAACACGTGTTAGGGAATTTTCACACCAGCACTATTTGGTCTAGTTGAAACGGACCCTGGTTCAGTTGTACCCTTAGTGCGGTTCATTTGAGTGAAAACAGTAATCTGACTCGGGTGCGGATCAAAACAACTGAACCGAGACCAGCTAGAGGTCCCAAGCGAACTCGTAAGAGCGGTTTGCTTGTGGTGAGAACGTGATCTGGTCTCGATCCAACCCAGCTATAAAATATACTCCTTTTATTTAAAGTAAACTGCTGATAAGGTGCACTGTAATCTGATATATTAGCCAGATAATTGGGGTGTGACGAGACACTAATACCACGAGACGAGACGAGACACAATACTGGGTTCACAAGAATGAGACGAGACGAGATTTAAAAATAAAATTTTAAAGAAAAAAAATGGCTTAAAAAAACTAGAGTTTTATTTGACAAAATCATATAACTCACACTTAACAGACTGGTTTCTCTCACACATTGATTCTATAAGAAATAGAAATAAGATAAGATAATATCTTTAACATTTTTTAATATCGTGAATGATATTATACCCTAAAATATCGTGCCTTATCACCCATCCCATTTCCCATTATATATCTGCTAGAGACAGATTATATCTGTCCAGTATCATTTATTTTACTTTAATTCTGGATATATGGGGATATTTGGAGTGTTTTATTGTTATTATCGTGACATTTTGGATCATTCTGTTACAAATCTGATAAAATTCTTGTATTTTTTAATATCTCACTTAGGAGCGTGCAGTATTATATTGTATGTAGTAATAAATTTTTTTTCTTTTCTTGCAGTGCAAAGTGTATTTAAAAAAATAAAAAATTTAAGTGTTTTGTCATATCGCCAAGAGTATCGTTATCACAAAAAAACATAAAATATTGTGATATTATTTTAGGGCCATATCGCCCACCCCTATCCACAACTCCTGGTATTGACTTAATTAGGAGTATTTCATCCTCTTCAGAAACACAGATGCTGTGAAGAATCGTAAAGTATTGTCTTGTGCTGTATCACAGAATCACAGTATTGTGATAATATCGTATTGTGAAATGCCATGTAATTCCAACACCTATAACTGTCAGATTTAATCTACTCCAGATGCAAGATAGAGAAAGAAAGAGCCTTCCTCTTCACTCTAAATAAAAATATGTAAAAAAAAAAAAAAAATTAACTTCCTCTATCTAGGTGTGTAAAGTGGCCCAATTCTGAGGTGCGCTGCCCCCCTGAGGAAAATGACCCAGTCTCTCTGTAAATGGAAACAAGGGTGGGCTTGTCCTGACACAGAAATAGCTGATTTATTTACTATTAAAGCCTACTATAGAACTACAGCTCTTTTTTGTTCTAATAATTCTTTCTTTAAGGCTATATATTGCTTTGATGCCCATGATGTTCCTCTCCCTGCTTATAAAAAGTTAAAGTTTATAAATATGTTTTGGGCTAAATGCTTTTCATGATAGTCCTGTAAAACAAGAAAGAAACAGGCAAGCCTAGTTTTGCTGTAGCGTCATTGGCTGCTTTAGATTTTTAATGGCATTTTTAACAACAAGTATGATCTTTATTTTGAAAAAATTGCTGTGGCACAAAATATGACTATTCTCTCATAATTCTATCTGTTATGATTATTAGGGCTACAACAACTAATCAATTTAATCAATTTCTAAAACAGTTGGTAACTCATTAAATCAGTAGGGTCCATGTTATTATACTCATAAGTACAGTTACAGGCAGTAAAGCACCATTAAACGTGATGCATGTTAAAGCCAACAGGAGAAGGAGATTTGCGGTAAGTCTGTAGCAAGTTCATTCTATTTTTTTTTCCTCTCACTTTGTGTTTCTTTAAAGTCTGATAGAGTAGTTAAAAAAGATGTGTCTCATTCTTAGTAAATTTATATCTCTCTCACATTTAGCAAACAAGTTAGCCTTAGAAATCCAATCCAATCCAATCCCTTCCCCCTTAAATGAGGCAGCTCGACCAGCAGTTCCAAATCTAGCCATAGTTTACTCAAGCTAACACTAGTGACAATTTTTTTTTCTTTCCCTTAGTATCACCAGAGTCTGTTAGAGAAGCTGAACAAGACAGGTCTCATTTTTAGCATATTTATATTTCACTCACGTTTAGCGAGTTTTCCGTTCCACCTTAAATGTGGCAGCCGTAAAATACAATAAATCCAAAACTTTTTAATAATAAATTAAACACCTTTTTCAGTTTTTAAATATTAATACATATAAGACAGTTTGGTTTATTAAATACAAAACACTGGAAATCTAACTTTTTTGGGTGATGCTAATGCTGCGATAGCTATGCTAATACCACAGTATCAATGCTGGGTAATGCTAATGCTATGATAGCAATTCTAATACCATAATAGCAATGCTAGGCTTTGCTAAAGCTATGAGAGCAAGGCTAATACCACAGTATCAATGCTGGGTGATGCTAATGCTATGATAGCTGTTCTAATACCACAGTAGCGATGCTACACAGTGCTAAAGCTATGATAGCAATGCTAATACTACAGTATCAATGCTGGGTGATGCTAATGTATGATAGCAATTCTGATACCACAGCAGTGATGCTAGATAGTGCTAAAGCTATGATAGCAGTGCTAATACCACAGTATCGAGGCTGAGTAAAGCTGACAGTCAGTATAGTATCTCTACTAATAGCACTATATTTGGGTATACTATACTATATACTTTATACTCTATATTTGGGTATACTATACTATATACTTTATACTCTATATTTGGGTATACTATACTATATACTTTATACTCTATATTTGGGTATAGTGCTGGACGATATGGCCAAAATTCATATCACGATATATTCCTTAATTTCGGTCGATACGATATAATTCCGATATCGATATAAATACTTAGAAGGCCTCAGAAAACTGCTAAGAATCCCTGCAATGGAAATACGTACCTACTAGGGGTGGGCGATATGGCCCTAAAATAATATCACAATATTTCATGGTATTATCGCGATAACGATACTCTTGGCGATATGACAAAAAAACAAAAAACGTTTTTATTATTGTATACGATATGATATTGCACACCTTTAAGATATTTAAAAAAAAACAATAATTTTAGCAGATTTATAACAGAAGTCAATAATTGAGAATTACATGATACTAATAATAATAATGCACTCCAAATATCTCCATATATCCAGTATTAAAGTAAAATAAATGACACTTTACAGATATAATCTGTCTCTAGTAAATATTTAATAGGAAATTAGAAATGTGTGAGTTTTTCTTTTGCTTAAAACAGCAAAAAAATTAGTACCCTGATGTGATAATTAGGGATGAGTGATGTGGCACGATATTTCAGAGTATAATATCGTGATATATGATATGGCACACCCCTAGTACCTACTACTGTCTACTTAATTTAAGTCTTTGAAACCTCCTTTCACGAAAACATTATAATACTTAAGAAATAAACAATAGTCAAGATAAATCAATGCTCAATTTTATTTGCATATAGCAAAATAAAAACATGACATCCCTATCAAAACATAAGCCAATATAACTATTACCAATAAAAAATAACTTAAAATTAGGATAGAAGCAGAGCTTCTTAGTCTTTTGTAAACAAATTTAACAGATCAAAACAAAAGTGTTCCAACTAGGATAAAGAACACAAGAAGCCTTTATACACATAAAAGCAACAAAATTTCCCCGTCAAATAAACAAACCTATAGGCTTTATCAACTATAAATAACTTAGTTACAATATAAGCTACAAAAGTGCTTCAGCCAAAATACAACTCTTTATGAACATAAAAGGAACATGATATCCCCGTCAAATAAACAAACCTAAAGGATTCATAAACTTTAAATAACTTACCGTATTTTTCGGACTATAAGGCGCACCGTATTATAAGGCGCACGATGAGTGAACGGTCTATTTTTAGTGTTAGTCCATACACAAGGCGCACTGGATTATAAGGCGCACTAAATGAAACTTTATTTATATCAGTAACAATAACTCTGAGCAATAAATCCTTCACAATATCTGTGAAAAATAACAACATCTCTGAGCAATAAATCAACAAGCACAGCAAGTAACTTACGTATTACTCCGCGACGCTCCTGACAACGGTAGCCGCAACGCTCCGACAGACCATAATATTATGTTGAAGCACAGCAAGTACGTATTACTCCGCGACGCTCCTGACAACGGTAGACGCAACGCTCCGACAGACCATAATATTGTGTTGAAGCACAGCAAGTACGTATTACTCCGCGAGGCTCCTGACAACGGTAGCCGCAACGCTCCGACAGACCATAATATTATGTTGAAGCACAGCAAGTACGTATTACTCCGCGACGCTCCTGACAACGGTAGCCGCAACGCTCCGACAGACCATAATATTATGTTGAAGCACAGCAAGTACGTATTACTCCGCGAGGCTCCTGACAACGGTAGCCGCAACGCTCCGACAGACCATAATATTATGTTGAAGCACAGCAAGTACGTATTACTCCGCGAGGCTCCTGACAACGGTAGCCGCAACGCTCCGACAGACCATAATACTACTTGAAGCACAGCAAGTACCGCATTACTCCGCGAGGCTTCTGACTATAATAGCGTGTTGTGCCGAATTCGGTGAATAAAACGGTTTTAAAACAGAGATAAAGATTGGATAAGTTTCATTTATGGATGAAGTGATTTCCAGCGCTGTTTGGATATAACTGTGGATTACAGGAGACTGGATTGATGGATTCTCTTTAGTCTGGACGCGTTTTGAAGGTAGGACCTGTGGCTGAGCGCGGGTGTGTGTTCGGGGGGTGGCGGCAGTGACCGGAGGTTAACCCCGGACAAAAGGAGAGCCTTTTATTACTGGAAACATGCGCTCTGACGCAGCTCTAATTCATGAAACATACATCCTACAGTAAAAGCACAGTTCTGGAATCCGGAGAGCCAGACGGTTCGAATGGTGTATGACATGACCGCATTCGATGAAATATGGACGAACGATAAACGCAAATATGAGAGTTATGAATTATTAAAATCATAACCAAGGCATATTTCGCCCTAAATGTTTATTTTCTGAAAGGATATTCCGCTAAATAGGCTAAATAGCTCAAAAGCAGAGATTCTAAGCTTTAAAATGGTATATTGGATGTCTATATTGAACCTGTAACTGTTCATAACTATTCAGAAACACAGCCAGTTATGAAATATTAAATATTTCTGGCCCGCCGGTGGGCCAGCGCGTGTTAAGAGGTTAACTTTACTTAGAAGTGGGCGCTAAAAAGAAACGGTTTGTGCTATTACCCCAGAACGGGTGGAAAGGAAAGTTTACCGGCACCTTGTTCTGGCCACGGAGCTACAGTGGAAACTAGCTACCCTGAACCACAGCCGAGAGGCAGTACGGCAGTCAAAGGTAACCGCGCGCTAGCCCAAGAGGGGGATCTTTTTCTGGCGTGGGTGAGGAATTCTGCACAACAGAGCGCCGTGTACCACATAAAAATCGAGGTCAGTAAACACAAGCAAAATCCATACACAAGGCGCACTGCATTATAAGGCGCAATGACGATTTTTGGGAAAAAATAAGTATTTTAAGTGCGCCTTATAGCCCGAAAAATACGGTAAATAACTTACAACATAAGCTATAAAAGTGCTTCAGCCAGTATAAGGAAAATATTGTATGTAGTGGAACTGATTGAGGTGGTGGAACAGATTAGATGTTTTAACGTTACCGCTGCTGGTCGGCTCCACTCTCCGGCACAATTTGCAGCAAACTGAAGTTTAGCAGACCTTCCGAGAGTCGAACCAAATCCTCACCACTGAATTAGACCTCCCTCCTTCAATTAATCACTTGTGGAAGCGGCAGGGGCATTCATTTTGCATCAAAAATGTCCCGCGCTGGGAGCCAAGAGGACCCGCGGCTGACAAAGAGGACCCGCAACTGACCGCTGACCGAGCGGACCCGTGGGCGGACCGAGCGAACCAGAGGCGGACCGAGCGGACCCGTAGGCGGACCGAGCGGACCCGTAGGCGGACCGAGCGGACCCGAGGCTAGGCTAGGCTCGGTTCCTTTCCGTTCCACTCCAGCGCGGAACATTTCAAATGCAAACCGAGCCTACCTTAACCTTGGATCCGCTCGTGCCGGCTCCGTTTGGCTCCAGCGCGAGGCATTTTAGATGCGTAGCGGACCCGAGCCTAGCCTAGCCTAGCCAAATCTAGCCTAGCCTATCTGGCTACGTGCCTATGTGATTACGTCATCACGCACAGAGATAGTCCAGCTACGGAAGCTGATTGTGTTCAGCTGTGCGGCGAGCTGACGCCAGTAAATCGCATGTCCGTGACAGATCTGTAAATAATACATATCGATATACCACAAAAATGATATCACCGTTATTGAAACATTTCTTATCGCGATAAATACCGATATCGAATTATTGTCCAGGCCTATTTGGGTATACTATACTATATACTTTATACTCTAGTTAGTATAAGTAATTAGTAAGCAACTGGAACGCACTCTTAGTCAGTGACTCCATAATGACTTTATAGATAACAATTTTCTGTCATTAAGCTTTCACCTGCTCTGAACTTATCATCTCCACCACTCTAAATGGCTTTGTTTACACCTGAAACATTTTAAATGAGACCTAACTGGTTAGACCTCACTGCCCACACATATCAAAACGTCTTGGGCACATGATGACCCCTTCTCTGGTTTATTCTATAACCTTAAAGAGCCTCTAAGAGCCTCCCCAAACCCTTTTTTTTATTAATAGCTGAAATGTGTTTCATTGAAGTAATAAAACATATCAGTCCTGCTTTAATTTTTTATAAACATTTCCTAACCTTTAAAAAACACTTTTATTGTGGTCATTTCTGCCTCTGCAGCGCCCTTCCAGTTTCAACTGTGCTATAGACGAGGATGATGTTTCTGTGTACTTTGATACTCGGACACATCACAATATGCAAATTAGTCAATCAATAAAACTGCCTCCCCCCAGTGACATTAAAAAAATCTGTATCTTAACACTATTAGAACCACACTGCAGCTGCAGCAGCTCAGATCAATCAGCTCTCCTCCTGCCCTGCCCCTAAACCCATACATCACCCAGTGCCCCTCCTAAACAACCCATTCCATTTTTTTTTTTTAGCATTTTTAAAATTTGAGCTGAGGGGGAGTCAGTTAAAATCAGGGGGTTTAGTTACCCTTTAAGAACTGACTGTTCACTAGCTTTTTAAAACACAGGCTATGTCCCACCCCTAGACAGGTGCCACTGTAGCCAGATAATGTTATTAGTTAGTTACAGATCAGTAGTTTTAATGTTAAAGCTTATATAAATGCTATGTGCATTAATTCAGTTACTGGAAGCAATTTCATTATTATTTTGGGTAATTGCAGTAAACATTGCAGTAAACACTGAGGTGAGCTGAAATTATTGAGGTCATATCCATATATTGTATGAAAAGTCAATAAAATAATTATCCCTCAGAAAAAAAATCAAGCCATTTTTATAATTTTGTCTGTAAGATGCGATTTCTATTCACAAAACGAGTGCAGACTGAAACACTAATTATAACCTTAATGTGAATGGAGGGCAGAAGGCTTAAGATAATGGTGTTGGTTTTTGTGACATCTTAAATGTAGAGGTGAATCACAAGTATCTTTAGATAATGCCCTTCTTTGTGTTTTTCACTGACTCAGCAAATTGAAGTGGGATGGTAAAATAATGCTGTCATGCTGCTCCTTTAATTACAAGGTTTCTATGACATAATCTGCTCAATCCTGTACTGTGTTAAGCATTATCCTTTCAGGTGCACACCCATTCCAAACAAAATATCTATAAATGTTCTTTTTTGTTTTTATTATAAAATTGTAAAATGGTGGTAACCTGTGTATTAGGTCTGATATTTCACATAGAGCCATGTTTTATTTCTTGTAAAACATAAATTGAAATATATCAACCCTTACAATATATTACTTAGCCCAACTATACTTAGCCCAATAAACTCTAAAGCTAAAGCTTTTTTTTTTTTTTTTGCTTTAACCAATTATCATTCTGGCAATTGATTTTTTACATTGTGTCAGAACTATCTGATGAATGGATAAAAAGAAATAGCTTATTATTGAAATTTCTTCAGTGATTTACCATTGTAATCCAGTGGTTGGAGAATGGGTTGATCCAATCACAGTTTAATACATTGGATAATGACTAGAGTTTAGTTAAAGTGTTAACTGTTGTCCTCAATGCACCATTATCGGGCATTTTGGTTCAGATGGTAGAACTTAGGAGAGTTCACAAAAGGTAAATAAGAGAGTTTAGTTATAGTCTGCAACCAAACGCTCCATTTTACCAGAAGACCTAGTAAAGGCTAATACACCCATTTTACAGAATCCAATTCCAACCCCCATCATAGCAAATTCACCCACTATTCAACAGATTTCGCCCCAGGATGTGTATCCCTACACATCCACACCCATCCACACCCACACATACAAGGGAACTGGGACCTAATTAGTCAGTTAATATAAGTCAGACTGGATTATAAAATGTCAAACACACAGTAATATAGTAACATTTATTTTAGAAAGCGGCACTAATTATGAAAACTATCAGCAGAACATCGCTTATTTAATCTGTGGGGTTGTATTATTTGCACAAACACAAAGATTAGATTGTTAAATTTTTATTTAATTGCCTCCTTGTTTATACACTCTTTATATAATATACATCTCCACTATTGTGCTGGAAATTATAGATTAGGAACAGCAGTGATGCTGGAGTTTTTAAACACTAATAAACTACAAAGCGCTCCTATATGCTCAGTCAAGCTGAAAAAATAAAAATGGATGATGTTTGTAGAAGCATGGAGGTGGTCAGTGTAACATTTAGCAGTTTAATTTTCTGACTGAGTATAAATGCAGAATCAGAAAATTGGATGTAAAAACTTTTTATGAAGTGAAGTGTACAAGAAATTTTTCCAGTTTTAATTTTTTTTCATCTCTGCTCCTTACAATTGGAATTTCAGGGAAAAAAATAATCTTTTCCTTATTTTCTGATTGGATTTTAACATCAGATTTGTTTTACAAGACACAAAAATTGACAAATCTGAAAATCAAGAGAAGATCAAACTTTTAATTTTTCTTGAGATTTTGTTTTGAAAGGCTGAAATGAAAAACTAAATAATTTAAAAATTGTACTATACCGAATGGAGTTTTATACCCAATTTTCTATTTTCAAATTAAGCTTGAAACAGTCAGAAAATTAAACTGCTAAATATTACACTGACCAGAGGTGATAATGCTTTGCTTCATTTGTTGTACATTTTATACATATACACACACAAACACACACAGCACCTTTATATTTCTAAAAAAAACACTTTTTGTCACCCAACGAAACACATGGTTTCACTTCATGTAAATCGAGCCTGTTATCTTCCAAAAACCATCTATCAGAAGCCACATGTTGGTTTTCAATGCAAATAGGCAAAGAAGACATGTGTTCCTGTAATAATGTTAACATTGTCTGTATAGAAAAACACTCAACATCAGATATATACCTGAAATACAGCTATAATATCCAAACAAACATAACCTACTGTATTTATTTACTGTATTTAGATAGAACACCTGCGCAGCCAAGTTATACTTAAATAAACCTGTGAGTAAACAAAACAGAGAGGAAAGCTGAGGCTCCTGACGTGGCAGATCAGTCCCTGACCTGAACTCTGTCTGGATAAAGAAGAGTATTCTTTTATTAGAAGCCTGGAGGAGGAGGAGAAGGAGGTGCTGACATGATGTCTGGAGCTCCTGAAGCGGGAGAAAAGCTCCGGATCAGCCGCTGAAGTTCAGCCATAGCCAGGGATAGATATAGAGATAGTGCCAGAGCTAGGCCAGCTGGATTAAACTGTGGACTGTCTGACCGGTAAACAACAACAGCACCTTCTCCTCCTCCTCCTCTTCCTCACCGCCACTAGCCAAGAAAATAACAGGAGAAAAGCTCAGCAGAAAGGCGGTCAGCTAGTTCAGCCCCTCTCTCTCTCTCTCTCTCACTCACCTCCTCCTCCTCCTGCTCCTGCTGCTGGTGGTGTTTCTCCAGGCGGAGACTTGTGGCTCCCTCTGCTCTGCTGTTATGGAGAGCTGTGTATAAGCTGGAGCTGTATATAAACGGAGCTGAAAATATAAAGGCAGGTGTTTATTTTCTGCTCCGGGTTTATTCCGCGAGTCCTGCGGGTCTCACAATCCGTCAGCGCTGGGTAATCCGCTCCCGGGCTGGGGGACAGGCCGCGCGCACTGAGCCGCTGTTTACTGAGATTTGCTGTTTTCAGTCTGAAGGCTGAACACTTCACTCCACAGTGGTGGGAGGAGGAGGAGGAGGAGGAGGAGGAGGGGAGTGTGTGTGTGTGGGGGGGGGGTCCCTTCTGCTCCCACAACACCCTGCGGTCTGTTACGCAAAAGCCCGCCACCATCCAATCAGACGGCAAGATTCGAATCAGCGGCTCGGAGTCGATTCACTGGCGCGTGTTCATACTGTACATTTCACCATAGACATCTGTATTTCACCGTTTGGATCCTTATTATTATTATTATTATGGAGGACCAGGGGTCTCTTTTATAAAGGGTGCGTACGCATAAAAACAGGCCTGAAATGTGCGTGCGCAAAACTGTGATTAAAAAAATATATATGTGGCGTGAAAACAAGCGCGCGTGTAAGCAAGTTTTAAAGCGTCTGTATCCCTCAAAAGATCGCGGAAAAAAGCAGGAATTAGTGACATCATGTGTTGAAGCACGAAACTGCAGGTAGATGCATTGATAAAGTATATTCGATAGATAGATAGATAGATAGATAGATAGATAGATAGATAGATAGATAGATAGATAGATAGATAGATAGATAGATAGATAGATAGATAGATAGATAGATAGATAGATAGATAGATAGATAGATAGATAGATAGATAGATAGATAGATAGATAGATAGATAGATACCTCTTATGTAACATCTCTCTCAATGTTCATTTCCAATACTGGAGCTCCAGTTTTCTTGTCTCTGGTGACGAAGAGACCCAGTCTGACGCACACTGACCCCCCCAAGATAGATTTTTATGCTAACTTGTGTATTTAAATAAACACAGTTTATTTCAATCTTATCTATTATTATTATAATAATTATTATTATTATTATTTATTTATTTATTTTTATTACTGCAACAAATTGTATTTCATAATAAAGAGAGAGGAAAGAGCTGTACCTAATTGACCGCCTAAACAAGAACTACTTTACAGTCTCCAAAAGTTTACTTTGCGGTGAGTTCCTCTATTTTCGCCCTCAGGATCAATAAATATTTTTATATTTATTTTTTTGCTTGGACATTTTATGGATAAATGTGGGCGGTACGGAGTCGGAACACGGGACAGGATCACCTGCGCACATTTATAAGCAGATTGTGATTTATAAAGAGAAATCTGCGTGTAGGTGTGTGTACGCACGCTTTTTAAATCTGATTTTTGGGGTGTTCGCCATTTTCTGTTTTTTGTGCATGCGCACACTTTCACTCCAGAAGCTACTCAAAGTTTTATAAATATGGAAGCCCATACCTGCCACCTTTGAGACAGTAAGGCATTATTTTGAGACAGTCATTATTTTGAGATACTTCACAAATCATGAAATATTGGTGCTCTTAGAGCAGGGGTCAAACTCATTTTCACAGAGGGCCAAATCGGCATAATGGCTGTCCTCAAAGGGCCAGATGTAACTTACTGTAAATATGTAACCAAATGTAATATAAACTGAATGTAACTACTCCGTAATGTTAAATAACTGAATAATTTATTCATCGGTCAATTAAAACATTACAGCTGCATGGGAAAATATGTTTGCTTGTTGCTCTGTTATAACATAAATTCCTTTAATTTGTTATGTTATGAAATCCACAAACTCCATCAATCAAGGATCAAACTATTCAAGGGAATAAAAAAAACATCAAAAACAAGTTGTTAACTTTGATCAAAACGTTTGACATACTGAAAAGAGGCTTAATTTATATAAAATCACAATTGTGAGCTGCTAAGAACATGTGACAGTTGTAGCATTTCACAAAAAAGGACTGCATCAGCCTTGCAATAAACTTATGAGATGCTTTGATTACAATAAACATTTGTCTGCAAAATTACGGCAGCATTTCTACATTAATGATTACACTGTTGTGTAGTGGAAGTAAGCCATATGGCCGCCCATCTCACTGTGAAGCCAGGACCGTTTCCAAGATTTAATTAAGAAGAAATGTAATAATTCAGAATAAAATGATATGCGGACAGGCTAAAATGTAAAGCAATAAAATAAAGAGAAATCTAAATTGTAATAATTAAAAAACATAAAAAGGCACTAAAATAAAGTAGCAAGACCACCAAGATTATAAAAAAGTAAAAGATGGCAGTAAAATAAAAGGTAAAACAGAAGATAGAAAAAATAATAAAAGGACAAAATAAATGAAATAAAGAGTAAAAAGCAAAAATTAAGACCAAGAATAAAATAAATAAAAAGACTAAAAAATAAAACAGAACATTAAATAAATAAATGGAAATTTAAAGATTCCCAAAAGGACACTTGGAGAGATGTCTTGGAGATGTCCAAATGGACACTTGGAGATGCCCAGAGTGACACTTGGAGATGTCCAAAGGGGAACTTGCAGACGCCCAAAAGGGAACTTGGAGATGCCCAAATGGACATTTGGAGATTCCCAGAGTGACACTTGGAGATATCCAAAGGGAAACGTGGAGATGCCCAAATGGACACTTGGTGATGTCCAAAGGAGAACTTGGAGATGTCCAAATTGACACTTGGAGAGATGCCCAGAGTGACATTTGGAGATACTCAAATGGGAACTTGGAGATGCCCAAAAAGATATTTGGAGAGATGTCCAAAAGGACACTTGGAGATGTCCAAAAGGGAACTTGGAGATGTCCAAAAGGGAACTTGGAGATGTCCAAATGGACACTTGGAGATGCCCAGAGTGACACTCGGAGATACTTGGAGAGATGTCCAAAAGGACACTTGGAGATGCCCAAAAAGATACTTGGAGAGATGTCCAAAAGGACACTTATGATCACTGTAAATAAAGAATATTTCTAAATCATATCAGATTCAAGTCTGCCAATCTTTGATCTATGTAAAAATAAGTAGATTTGTCAGACAGGGATTTCGCCTGGACTGTACTGCACTCACTGTAGTAGAGATTCTCCATTGAGGGAGACAAGGCCTAAACTGTCCAGAAAACGAATCAAATAAGGTTTAAGCAGCAGGGAATGTGATTAAGTGGATGTAAATTTAAACAACAATGCACTTTTACGCACGGAATGCACTTTTACGGACAGCGAGCACTTTTACGCACGGTCCACGCTTTTACACAGGGAATGCACTTTTACATAGGTCAGTGATAAATAGTCTTTTTTCTCTTGGTGCTGTAGTGTGTAAATTAACACCTGTAATACATACTGCCCCAGCAACAATCAGCACTGGTAATGTGTCAGAAAAAGTCAGTCTTTACATTAGATGACCAGACGATGAAGCTATTTCCCCAAGAATTGAATCTGATTATAATAAATGGAAATAAGTTGGTTTCCTAGGGATTTAGCCTATCCTGGCCTGGACTATATCACTTTGTGACGGAACATTCTCCAGGGCTGTGCAGATACCTTTGGAGGGGCAGGTGAGTCAAAAGGGAGCACATTGAGCACAAATTTGAAATACCATACAAAAACATTCTATGTCGTTTTTTCTAAAAGAAATGCTAAAATGCTGTATCTGTATCTACTGGAGTATTATTTTTACTTCACTACTGTACTTATTTACTAAAATGCTGTATCTGTATCTATTTGAGTATTATTTTCATTTCACTACTGTACTTATGTGCTAAAATACTGCATCTATGCATACATTACAAATATTAGCCCCACCGCATGGTGAAAAGGAGGATAAATAGTAAAAAGTAAATAAATTAATAACTGAAAACATTACAAATAAATAAAAAAACAAACACAAACTCACACAAACACACACATGCACACACACACACACAAAACATTCAATATATACTTTATAAATAATACAAAAAACAATGATTTTAAGGTATGTCCAAACTTGGTATATGAAACTGGTATATTAGTCAGTCACATATCATTTAATCATTTAATGTGGTCACTATCATTTAATACAGTTCTTTAATTAATTCCTTTAACAGAAGAAGATTCTTTTTAGCTGTTAAACATGTCATTATTATTTATATTTGCAAAATATGCAAAAGCTAGCTACAAAAACAGCGCCAACAAATTTATTTCTTTTTTAACTTTTATTTTGTAATTCAAAACCTTTACTTTGTCAGGCGTTTTGATTGGTTGCTTAGATTGCGTCAACAATCACTCACCAATCACAGCGCTGCATCTCTGGCTGACTAGCTGCCGCTGTACTGTAGCTGTAGTACTCGGTGTCGCTCCTCTGCACCTCAACGAAGAAAACAGCGCGAGGTTTGTGCAGGTTAGAGTTTAAATCTGCTTATTTTAGCCACTTGTGTATCGCCGGACTCCTGTTATATGATTAATGTGACGTGGTGTTAGTTAAAGGGCGCGTCTGGTAAGTGTTCTGTCCGTTAGCTGCAGCGAATGAGGCTAAGCTAATTAGCTAACAAACGGGGGTCAGTTTAGATCCGGCTCCAGAAACTGTGAATCCGGTCCGGGGTTTCGGTATAGCTTTATTAGAGCACGGGCTCCTGCCGTTGAGCTGCTGATACAGCTGGAGCTAATAATCGGAGTGGAGTTCAAGTTTCTGGACCGGGATTTACCCCTACTGCACAAAACGCAAGGTTATTAGTCTGGTAATGTGTGATAGTTTATTTAAATGGCGTCTATTTAAGTACAGAACTAAGTCTTTAAGTAGAGAAGACTTTAAAACTGTTAAAATATTCAACAAACCGCTGAACTGAGAGAGGCTGGGATAGTTAATTTAGCCAGCTATCGCTTAGATATAGGACTGCATTCAGCAGCACACTGTGTTCTAAGGCATTTTTTTTTACTGTTAACTGATTTGTTTTGTGGGTTTTTAAAATTCCTAGTTAAGTAATACACGCAGTTTATATCATGTTACTCCAAATAAGATCAACGTTAAAGTATTAATGGTGTTGATGTAATCCTCTAGGGCATTATGTTTTCTTCACGTATTTACTTACTTACAACGCATATGTACATCCAGCGTTCAGTAGCTCCTCCATTTCCACTTGCTGTTGTGTTTACATAGATCTCTCTGGAAACGTGGACAAATAGCTATTTTATTAAACACGGTTGAAAAAAAAATACCATAGGCCCACGGACTGAAAATCAGTAGGTAATTACACCTGTAATTTTCTCAGAGGATGTCTGAGACAAACACATACATGGTTCCGGATGGGAATAAACTCACAGAGGACCTGATAACTAATCCTGTCTAGATAGGGCTATAGTGGGTAAACCAACTGTGGGATAAACAACTCTGTGACAGCAGTCTGCCATTAAACACTGGGGCTGCTCGATATTGTGGAAAACATACATTGTGATATGATGTATGTGATGATACTCTGCAATATCAATGCTAAAATCATAAATTGTGTAGTCCTGTTAAACACACTTCTTTGCTTTTTGATGACTGTATTCAGTGGGTGACCTATCATTGTTCATGATAAAAAGCAGTTTGTCAGATCCTCTTCTCTGCTACTTTAACCAGAGAGTCCAGCTCCAGTCCGACTACTGACCCGGCTGACCGCTCCAACCACTGACATTAAATCTAATGCTAATTATGTCTGCTCTATTTAACAGAATTGGTGAGACAGATTTTATTGTTTCTCAGTTTTGTACAAAATCAAGCCACCCAATTCTGAATTTCTTGAATGGTTTGGTACAGAATGAATCAGGTCAGTGGGAATATAGAACCAGGATTAAACAAAGCAGGTCCAAGTCTGTCTTGCCATCTGTCTGTCTGCTTAAGTATTTGGCAGACTCACAGAAATGAGGACAAACCAAGAGCCAGTTTCTGTTTCCAAGGTCCAGTGACGTCAAGGGACCTTCTGCCCTTGTTACCGGTACATGGACCTGGGCATTGCACCGCACCCCCTGATTTGGACCATGCCAGTTCTTTTTCCACATAGATAGCGAAATCGGAATATTTGGGCTTCCTATTGACCAAACCCTGGCAGAGTAACTCGATTGTGTTCTTTGTTTTTTCAAGATGTTTCTGGAGCAGCCGCTTTATGTTGAGAGAAGCCAGCTGAGGTGGTTTGGCATCCAGTAAGGATCTTTAGGCACTCCCAGGCCAGCCAGGGGCAGTAATCCTTTCAGCAGTTCCTGGGTCTTTAGCTTGTGCTAAATGGCAAAACATAAACAAGCTAGCTCATACTTAACTGTGATAGAAACATAAAACTCATTATTTAAAAGTATTCGCATTTTCCTCATCTTCTGACTTGCAACAGACACTAGGTACAGATCCCTCCTTCAGACAAAATCTGCTGGCTAATGTTGCTGGGGCTCATAGAAGCATACGATCCCTGACACCAAACTCTTTAAGCTGATTTACAGAAAACAAAATGGGTGATTATTTTTTTTTTGTTGTTGTTGCTTAGAATGTTTATAGGAGCCTAAGTTCACACAACTTAACCTTAATTCATCCCCGATTACGGGGTGGAGGAAGAACACAACCGGGTATTTGCACTGTACTTGGCTAAGTTTGCAACATTTAAATGGAACAGTACTTATGCAACTGATGGTGTTTCCGTAGTCCACCGGCACACAAACACAGACAGTAACGTGGACTGAGAAATGGCTAAGGATCACAATGGTGATGGCTTTTAATGACCATAGTCTTTTATAGCAACTCCCTGACTTCCTTTCTCCTTTCTCCAGATGTTTGGTGGTCTTACAGCTGTAGACTGAAGTATCCCCAGCATCATGTCCTGTGTCATGCAATAATAAACCTTCAGCAATAGAGTGTGCAAGATCATAACTGCTTCCAACAAGATGGAAACTGAAGAGGTAAGCGTTCCCAATATTCACTGTATATTAACTACTTTATCAAATACCTTTTGAGGTAACTAGGTACGTTGTTCTTATTTCCATGTGTGTTTTCCAGGCTGTGATACCCATCTGGCAAAACAAACCTCACGGGGCAACTCGAAGTGTGGTGAGGCGAATTGGCTCCACACTGCCATTGAAACCTTGTCCTAGAGCATGCTTCCAGGTAAATGTGCAAAGAACTGTCAGTAGCTATATGTACACTATTTGTATGTCTGTAGGTGTGTATAGAAAGCTTTATTCAGTTATCCTTAACCACCTGCTGTAAATGCAGTTGCTTTTACAAGCTGCTTGAGTGCACAATAAAATGCTTGGATGGATCGAAGTCTATTATGGTTTCCTGCAGAAATGGACTGTTAAGAAACCGTTAAGTCTATGCCTGGCTTATGTGGTCAGGAGTTGGGTTTTACTGAATGGAAACCTGTACTGCTCTCCCTGCATTTGCCAGGAGCTGCCAGGTCTTCCTCCACTGCGACCCACAGATGGCCCAATGGTACCAACGCTGGCTGACATCGCATGGATTGCAGCTGATGAGGAGGAGACCTACGCCAGAGTGAGGTTTGTCTACAGGCTCCTTAAAGCTGCACCAATACAGTCTCACTGCATTAACAATGGAGTTAATTGATGGCACATGTTAGGCCTGGGCAATAAATCGATATTTTAAAAAAATATCGATATATTTTCATATGCGATATAAGACGAGACAATATTGTTTATAATCGATATAGACTTCGCCGCGTTACAGTGAGCCCTGTCAGTTCTCCCGCTGTCTCTCTGTACAGCTTCACCTAGCCCCGCCTCCCTCACTCACTAAACACATTACCCCTCCCCCAGTGCAGTCAGCAGCCAGTCAGAAAAAAAAAATATTGAGTTATAGTTTTTGATCCATATCGCCCAGCCTTAGAACATGTCCACTTGCCATTTTGCATCAATCCACCCTGTTAATTTCAAAGAAGGGAGCTGCTGTGTACTGCACTGTATGCTGAGTTGATGCAATGTGCTTTCCCCTTTGTCTTTCTCTCTCTCTCTCTCTCTCTCTCTCTCTCTCTCTCTCACTCTTGCTCTCTCCCCCCTTCTTCTCTGTCTATCTCTCACCTGCTCTGTCTCTCCCACCTCTCTCACTTTCTCTCTCTCTCTTTCATGAGATATTATGATACAGTAAAAAATGTATGCCACACCCTAATGTATATTACACTACACTGTTATTATTGTTCCCTCTTAATAATGAAGGAAATAATATTATATGGTAAAATTATAATTCATTTGCATATGCAAAGAAACCAATACAGGACCACAGTCTGTAATTATAGAACAATCCTGTATGATCAGCGGAACTGAAAAAAAGGATAATGGGAGAATAAACATGGAAGTCTTGATCATTTTATGCTTGATTGTTTACCGGTCAGGAGTGACACGCGCCCCTTCAGGCAGGAGTGGAGGCCGACGCCCCTGCTGGTGCTCCACAGGAACTCCTCGGTACCCAACTTCAGGCGTGAGGGCAAACGGATGGAGGGTCTGAGGAAGCCGGGTATGACTGCACTGAACCGCACCACGGCCCTGCAGGATGAGCTCAGTCGACTGCGGGCACAGATCGCCAAAATCGTTGCCGGCGAGTCAGGTAAGGAGTCTGACTGTACTCTAAATTACAACCGAGGTTTCATTTATTAACTAAACTTTGACATCAGTTTGAGTCACAAGTGGATTGTTCTTATTGTATCTCCAAAATGGAAACTGTATGGGAGAAAGAAATAAACGTTTTACTTACATTTCTATTGATCCATTCATCATGCAGTTTTGATAGATTGTAAAAAGCCACTGCCAGATTCACACTGTAAAAATAGAACATGGATACTTAATAATTTGTACCTTAATCATCTGGTACTAGATTTGAGTGTTTCAAAACCGTATAGAAAGTTAACGCAGCACCTGATTTTTTGTTTTTGTAGGGCTGTAAAGAGGCCTCAAGACTGTTATATTTTCAGGAATTACAGTGCTTTTCTATACTGACAGGTGCAGGATACCACATTGTGTTCATTATTGATCCTGCAACCTTGAGTATTTGCTGATAAGATATTTTACTTTCAGTTTAACAAAGCTGTTAATAATGTATTAGGATGAAATGCACTTTGCTTAACATGACCATCACATCATCTTCAAACTATATAATGCACTCTACGTCCTTATTAAGCCTAGAACACTGGCATGTAGACGGTTGGCGTTTTCACACCAGCACTATTTGGTCCGGTTAAAATGAACTCTGGTCCGTTTGTAACTTCAGTGTGGTTCGATTGAGCAGGTGTGAAAACAGTAATCGCACTCGGGTGCGGATCAAAAGAACCGGACCGAGACCAGCTAGAGGAGGTGCTCTCGGTCCGGTACCAAACGAACTCTGGAGCGGTTCTCTTGTGGTGAGAACGTGATCCGGTCTCGATCGGATCCAGCTATTAAATATAAGCCATTTATTTGAGCTAAACTGCTGATAAAGCAAGCACAGTTTAAACTGATATATTAGCCAGATAACGCTAATTACCACAGCTGTGAACAAACACTGTGTACATGCACACGCCGTCTGCGCTGCGTTCACTGCTCACAGCCGCGTGACTGTTTATTATGTATAAATCTGCGCTGCACGTAGAAACACGGTGTTTGAAAGCGCAGCGTTTCAGCGTTCAGTGTTAAAGCACAGATATTTGTGCTGGAACACAAAATCTTCTCGCTGTATTTACATTTTCGTATATTTTTATTTAACGTACTCCCGTGTCAGACAGCTCTGACCAATCAGAGGACACAGGCTGCTTGCATGGTTTATTGATGCGCATTTTGGTGCGTTTACATTTACGCCTATGTGAAACCAGACCGAACAGAGCGAGAAAACGCTCCATGTAAACGAACTCATTAACTGATTCGGACCAGAGAAACCAACTACAGGTGTGAAAAACCCCTTAAACATGTAGGCTTGAATTCTAGATTAAATTGTTTACATGATAGTATAGGCTAATAGACAATCTCCTGATTGTCAGAAAAGCAAACACTTTGCACTTTTCAGCCAAAGTGACTAAGCTTTAACAGCTCTAACAGACATGAGAAATGCTCAAGCCCAAAACAGAATGACTGCTGTTAACAGCAGCTCCCCTTCCACCACTTTATAAATGGAAGGTGTATACATGCATTATGCAACACCGGTGTTTAAGGGACATTGCACAGCAGGATACTTAGCAAGGCAACAAGTCCTTTGGGGAAAAAAAAATATGTTTGCTCCGCTCTGCTTTTTAGTTATGCTTTGTTGTGATTTCTGCTGTATGGTGCAGTGCCTGCATGGCTACTTGGAGCAGCTTCATGTAGCAATTTTTCCAGAATCATGTGTTTTATAAAGGGTAGAATAGTGTCTGTCATTCCCACTTTGGGGTGAGACACTGCTACTGCACTATGGAACTTTAGCGTGAAATCACTTCAGATACCCCCTCTGTATCTATCGCTCAGCTTGTCGACAAATGTATAACAGCTGTTAATGAGGGGGGCACTCAAAGCGTGATTTGTGTTTACTGTAGTGGTGCATTGTGTTTAGTGATGGGAATGTTGAGCTAATCTGAAAGCTACATGAATTTTGGAGTTCTGTAGTGATTGACTGCAGAAAGATGGTGACCTCTGCCTACTATCCTTTTCAGATGCTTACACTTTGTTATACCACTGACAAAAACTACTGAAACAATAGCATTTGTTACCTGTCCATGCTTTGACTATTACTGAGGAGGTCAATCTAACACTCTGTCCTGTTACCTATCATGTTTTTGCTAATTCTATGCTAAAAACTAATTTTTGTTACTTTCATTTTTGTTGAGTGCCAGTAACAGGAGTGGGTTTCAGTTACAGAAATGAGTGCCATTAACAGGAGTGTGGCCAGTACATGTTTTGAATAGTTAAATACATATGTTTTTAGATTCAGAGTTAAAAAAAAAAGTATAAGTTAGAGGAGTTACAACAGGCAAATGGCACCCATTCAGTGGAATGGCCCATATTTTAACCAGTCATGCAATAACCAATGATTAAATAACATACACACAGTATTCACTGCAGTATACAAACGTATACATTCTCCAAACTATGATTTATTACAAATTAGTTGTCTTTAAAAGAGTATGAATGCATTGTTATGCAGTTATGTTACCAATATATCAGTGGCACTTAAATGGTCTTAAAATGACTAATATTATTTATTGAAAGAATTTCTGTAATGATAAATCGTCCACAAAAATTATTGTGACTGTCCTACCTGTGGCCGTAGAATTGATTGCATGAACGAATACTTTTGCAATATAGTGTGAGGAATGAGCCCAGGACCAAAAATTCCAGTTCTCACCTAATGCTGCATTTAAATTAGGTAAATGATTCTAAACAATGGGTCTGCTGAAAACAACTTGATTCCCCCCAGACTCCAACCCCATCACCCCTGACCTGCTGTCTCCTGATGACACCACCATGGGTTTCTCCTTGGCTCCATTCGAGACAGCCGTGTACCAGCCAGCTGCCTCCGCCTCCTTTGTCATCAGTGACGTTACTGAGGAAGACGAGGTTGAAGAAGATGAGGATGATGATGATGCTGAGGTATCCGAGCTGGCTCCAGACCCCATGCCGCCAGTCTCCATGACGGCATCTGCTACCTTTGACCTTGACCACCCGACTATGGACTTCCGAGAGCCAGAGGAAGACACAGTGTCTCTTTCAAAGTCTACGAGCTTCGCTGATGTGAAGGACATTCTGAAGGACATGAACCGCATGAAGATGTGCAAGGACAGGTAAGTGCATGAATAATTTTTAATAATTTCTTTGATTTTTTTTTTTCAAATTTCTCAACAATTTGAAGGGCTAGTTCCCCACTAACCCATTAGGACTCCCCCCATTACTAGTACAATGACCATTACACTAGTAGGGTAAAGGTTAGCACATGCATCCTCCAACACATATGAGGTTAGACTCTGCCTCTTTGTAGCATCACTGTAAGGGCAGAAACTCAAATCTGATACATCAGAGAAGTAATACGAGGGGAGAGAGAGCACCACCTACACACCCAGAGAGAACATGACCAATTTGTGCTTGCTCTGGCTCCGGCTGCTGATGGCCAGCAGAATGATCTGGTGATACTCTGATGATGGTGACTGCGCCTTAGTCTGTTGGACTAACAGAAAGAATCAGAAAATACAGAAAATCAGTGTGTGTGTGTGTGTGTGTGTCTGTGCGCAGGTATAACCGTGGCTGTACGTCACTGAGAGAAGAAGACTCTGCTTCATTGATATCTGAAGCTCTGAGGAAGAAATTCACGCTGAGGGACGAAGACGTCAGTATGAAGAAGTAACGTGTCTCCTCTCTCTCCACCTGCTCGTCCAGCACTCCATGTAAGAAATTCAGCCAGGTGTTTTGTTGACCTCTAGGTGTTGACTACATTTGAATCAAGATAACAAAATAAATTAAAAATGACCAAATTTAAACTGGCTCCAGCATCATTGCTGTCACACGAAAAACCTCTATTTTTGCTGTTCTACACTTTTTTTTTTTTTTTTTTTACAACGTAATCTTTCAAAATGGACCAATAGAAATGCTCTAAAATGACTTAGAATTAAAAGAAAAAATTACCAGTGCTGTCAAGCATTTTTAAAATAATCAAATTATTTATAACCCTGTAATAAATGAAGTGCATATATCAATTTTTGCTATGAAAGTATTTTAAAACCTGAAATGAACAAGATACACTCCAAAATCGGGCAACAATGCATGTTTACAGGGCTTTAGCATTTTAATTCTATTGCCCATAGACTCGTAGGTTAAAGTTAAAAGGTTAAAATTATTATTATTCACTTATTTTAGAAATTACCGAATTATAAAAGTCAAACAAGCTAAAGGTTGTGGGATATTTCCCACAAGGGGAACAATTTGTCTCACTTACTACTACTCACACATCAAGTTCAAAGTTCAACGCTGTTCTCTTCTTTTGGACTACGTTATCTGTAAGTGAAGGGGCAAGTACTGCTGTTTTTGCCTACATCCTGTTATATTTTTGGGTAATTTTTACTTTAATTCGACGACATTTCATTTGAAATGTTTTACTTTTTGCTCCTCCATATTATTAGAAATCTGTAATTCCTGGAGTATCTTCTACCCATGCCTACCTGGTATTTATATATAGACTTTTGGAACTAACAGATACTCCCTACTGCTTACCATTGCTATACCTGCTGTTCAGAGAGCTCAGACTGATGGTCTTGTTGTTCTGCTTCTGTTGCCAGGCCTGTGCCTGTGGATTGTTGCCACGATGAGCCCTAAACGCCCCGTCAGCAGTGATGCAGAGTTCTCCATGGTGACCTGCCCTAAACAACCCCACCACCCCGTAATGATCCAGTGCTGCAGTGACTACACCTGAAGGAGACTGACGTGCTCTTGTTCTTCTAGCCACCATAACACTTCTGTTCAGATTACACACACACACACACACACACACTATTAAATCTGAAGATTTATCTGTGTGAGTGAAAGCGCACATTTTCATGTTGAAATTTTCTTCTTGATCCTTTTCTTCTTCTTGTAACATCTATTTTTAAAGCATCTAGCATTCTTTTAGCGCTCCCTTCACAATCTCACTCAGTTAAAATTCTCAACACAACTCCTAACAGTGTGGATGTGGCGTGGATCAGCATGGTCTTGTAGAAAAGGTGGTCACTGCATTATCTAACATACAAAAAATATCCCCCACAACCAATGTTCTCAACAAACATCAAACCATGCTGAATGCATGGGCGAACAAACCTAATTCTGTAGATGTCTTGAAACTATATACACACATACAAACCTTTTTTTTTATATATATATATATAGCTTTTAGCCTCTGTTGCCTCACAAACCCTGTTACACATACTTGAACCATTTTTGATTCATTTGAGTCACTAGTTTGCAATATTTGTGTTTTTTCATATTTTTCTTTCACTTAAAACCAAAAAAGCAGAATATTAAGGGTCTTGTGAGGGTTTACAGGTTCTGCTAGGTGTGTCGAACCTTTTTTCTCTCTTTTTATAATTATTATTATTAATTTTCTTGAGTAGCTCAAGTGTTTTTTGCTTGTGCAGCTCAAACTAATTTGAAGAAATTCATCTGAGCCACAGGATAACCTTATGTTTATACAACACAAAACACACCATATAAACTAGCTGCTAGGTTTCTTATTATTATTTGCTGTGGGATTTATGTCTATACATAAGTGTGAGAGGAGAGTGTGTAACCCGGACTGTGTAAGTGTTGTAAAGTTTGTTTGCAGTGTGTTTTATAGCTGCTGTTGCTGCCTCTCTAGCGAACTGTGAGGAAGCTTCTGTATGTGTTTTTATATTGAGGATGATGATGATGATTATTATGAGAACAATGATGTTCCTTCCCCACAGTCTAAAGAACATATTTTGTGATAGTCTGCATGTGTGTCTTGAGGATTGAACTAAAGTTTGAAGTGTTGAATGCTAATCGCGTGTGTTTGTTTCTCTCCTGGCGCCTTACCCAGCCTCTTGCCTCTACCGCTGACCCTGCTGTGGGTTTTATTTATTGGTTTGAAGTGTGCCTGTCATCGCTGAGTGAGTTTGTTTTAATAGCCACTACTATATCAGTGCCACAGCTGCCCGAAAAATCACTTCAGGGGTTAATAAAAGAGAGAGAGAGGGCAAGCAAACAAGTGAGCATGCATGGGATGTGTACATAATGTTTAAGTTTGTGTGTTTGTTTGTTTTTTTTTTACTGAAAAAAGGACCCATTTCATATGAAGAAACATTACAGAAATTTACACCAACCAGCCACTTTATTAAAACCACATTCTTGTTTCAACTTTCATTTGACATTTTATCAGCTTTGCAGTGCTGAGAATAACCAACCCCACCAAATAATAGCTGCTCTGTGGTGGTCCTGACGGTTAAAGAACATGGTGAAAGGATGAGAGTTATTTATACAGAAAAACAGATACAGGACTGCAGTCTGCAATAATAAAACTACGAGAGTTAGGAATGCATAAAATATTTGGCAACTGAAATGATTCACCTAAAAAAAATAAAATAAGAGCTGCTGTAAACAATGTGGAAGAGAGCAAGCAAACAACAGGTTTAAGTTCATTTTTATTTGAACTTTCTACTAATATAGTTAATAAAATGAAAGATTCAGTATTACTTAGCATGTTTATTCATATATCATCACATAGTTTGTTTTTAATACGATAAATGGGAAGGCTACAGTCCGATATACTCACCTCTTGGCGGCAAAATAGCTAACTAGCGCTCAGCGGGGTTAGCGGGTAATGCTAATGCTGTTCCAGCAAGGCTAGCTGATGTAAGGAGCAGGCTACAGACTAACAACAGTACACTCACGTCTGAACGGCAAAAGAGCTAGCACTAAGTGCTGTTAACAGCTAATGCTAATACTGCTACATTCTAGAGCAGAGTGGCTTTACTGCTCCTTACAACCTGACTGGTAAAGTTAATACATAAGGCACACCGATTTATAAGGCGCACTGATTATTTTTTTGGAAAATTAAAGGATTTTTAGTGCGAAAAATACAGTATATTTACTTACTGGCTGTTTTCAAGCTGAAGAATACAAGCTGTAAAGTGCTAGGAGAGTAACATTAGCTGAGGCAGCAAGCTAGCTAGTTAACATATCCTTAGCATTTGTTTGTTTACCAAAAGGCTGCCTGCTTTTCTCTGCATACATTCCAGTCGTGAATTGGAACAGTTTTGCTTAAGTACATTTCTGATTTGAATACCACAGCTCTATAAATTCATGATTAGATAAGCACTGCTGAGGTAACTTTATTGTTAGATAAGCACTGCTTAAAAAAATCATGATTAGAATAAGCGTTAAATTTGATTCTTTTACGCATTTGTAAAAAAAATGGGTTTTTGTCTTCAGCAAAAGGTTTTATCTTGTTCAGTTTCTGCCCTTTTTTTTTTTTATTTATTTTTTTTTAATCTGTTTTGGTGCATCCCTACAATAAAGTGCGCTTATATGGTGAGCAGAGCTGATCTAATGGCTAATTTGTATAGAACAAAAGGAGGTGGTTTTAATGAAGTTGCTGGTGGAGATGCATATTAATAATAGGAATCAGCTAGCTTGGTCTCATTTGGCTACTGCTAACTGGCTCCCTTTGGATTTTGTTCATTCTTAAAGGGACCGTACTACTAAAAGGAAAACGTGACCAGTGCTAGCCAGATAAAAGCCGCTAGCATGCTGAACACAGTGAACTCTCTATACCAAAAAGGGAGAGAATTCATGCACTCTCTAACTAGCTCCTGCAAAGTAAACAGTTTTAAGGCTTAAATACTAAAATCATCTTCTAATGATTGCTATTAAAAGTGTTAGGAGCTTTGGTAACCTAGCTTCTGCAGAGTAAATACTCCACACCAAGATCTTCTAGTTTAAAACCAGACAAATCACCACCTCATGATGTATTTTGAAAGAAATAAGCGCACTATAACTGGCTCCTGCAGAACAACAACAAAAAAAAGTTAGATATGTTTGCTTTAAAGCCTAGGAAATCACCTTCTCCTGTTGTATCTTCATCTTGGGAGCAGCTTTTTAAGATTTTCGTAGCTCCCCCTAGCTGCCTTTTAAAGAACAAAATAAACCGTAGACTTAAGAGCAAAATGTTTAGGTTTAGTATTCACCATTTGTTTTTTCTAAACATAGTTCCATAGTTTCATTCTGTCCCATTCCATTTTGCATTGCATTGTGGTAATGATGTAATAATGGTGTCCAATAATAATAATTAAAAATAATAATAATTATTTAAGTATGCTAAACTTTGACATTTTAATCTGTGCTCTATACTCTTAGAAACTACTTAGTATTTGTAAGAAGTAGGGATTTGGAACACACCCATCTTTTCGAGACCTTTCTTGAAGGTGGGAGCACCTACTAAAAACATCTTTTTAGGAAGCATGTTGGTGGTGGGAGGAGCTTCTGGACAAACAAGCTCGCTCTAGCTGCCTGACACTATCACATATCACTTTAGGTCAGCACTAGCCTATATTCAGTACTCCGACTCAGTTAAAAGCTTCATATTTCAATAGCAGACATTCCCTAATGTCTTCTGTATCTGAACCTTTAGAGAATTTAGCACTGTATGTCTAAGCCTCTATCAGTGGCTATGCTAGCAAGAAGGCTATTGGAGGGAGTTTGTAGTGGCTGGATGACCTGTTTGGGCAATGCATGCTGGGACTTGTAGTAAAAGAGCACTGATTCTCGACAATACAATGCAAATTATGAATTGTGTCAAACTCGTGACAGACATATCATTGGAATTGCCATTTAATGTTAGCTTTTTTGGCCTGAGTTAGCCTTTAACATATTATTTCTAAGCCTTTTGTTCTTGTACACCTTGAAACTTTTTACTGATTATTGCGATGTACAGCGTGTTTTGATTAAAGAATGTGTTGACAACAGGTTTTTGAAGGTTTTCCGCATTTAACAACCCCATGTTGTTTTATGTTGTTGCTAAAAAGAAAGATTTACACCTGTACTTTCACACCATCAAAACTTTCTTACCCTGTTAAATCCTGATCATCATTCCTAATACTGTGGTCCAGTTGATACACTAGACATAAATATAGTACACAACTCTTAATGACTCCTAATGATGGAAACTGCAAATGTTCGGTTGTAACAAGTGTACTGTTTATTAATTCTGTAGGTACAGTCAGTGTATTCATACACTACTTTGGTGTGTATTGCACCAGGTGACCTTCCAGGCTCCTCTGTAGAAGCTATTCAGAACTAAATCCAGTGACACTAGAGCAGGTGTTGCGTTTTGACCTTTCATATGGTTGATATTTATAACCTGAACTCCTGATTTATAATTCTGTCCTTCTGGTGTGAGTCTGCATTGTCTTTACAATATTAAAAAAAAGGAATAGAACAAATATAAATGAATTTACAGGACAATTAAAGCCATCTGCAACAAGCCAACTGTATAGTGTAAAGAATATACGAGACTCCTGCCTTTGTTTCTTCATGACTGTTCACAGATTGAACGCAGACTGAACGTTTTCATGCAGAGGAATGTGTGTTTTGCGTGTTTTTCCTAGTAGGAGAATGCTGTATTTGCCTGTATATTAAGCCTAGAAGGGAAAATAATAAAAGGCTGATGTTTGAGGTACCTGTGGTTCATTTTCTGTCTTTAAACTTCTTTAGGTCAATGGTTCCTATCTTAGACCCATCGCAAAATGTGTCGCCAACAGTCTATTTTCAGGACTTTCGTCTGCATCGTGTAAATAGATTTATGCCGATGGATGTGATGATCTGGAAGTGAGGTGTGTTCAGGAATTTTCTGGCGTATTGCTATCTTAGCTATTGTAAACCCGAGTACACCGCTGTCTGAATACAACCTAGACAGACTTCAACAGTCAGATGTTCTTTGCTATCTTGTCAGTGATTTGTCAACACAGGCGTGTCCCCAAAGCACATACACATCCTCTTGTTATGCACACATGAACACACAGCAGTGCACAAACCCATAGCGCATGCCTGTTGGCTCCTATGAAACTTTTATATCAACAGAATGAACAAGTGTGAACGAGCAGATCAGTTTCCTCTGCAGAGAAGCGTTGGACATATCCAGGTAGCTGCGCTGTTAAAATAGCAATTTGCCAAAGTCAGAGTGCAACCGGCTCTTATAGGGAATGGCAAGTGACATGCTAATTGGTTTATTTCACGTTAGGCCCAGTGATTAATTAAAAGAATTAGTACGTGCCTTTTGCATGTTTCAAGCTGCGCAAAGTACACTTTTCCTATCACTACGAAAGAAAACGCACATGATGATGCCCTAAACTAAATCTGCACATTGTGCAACTGATGGCTCGCCTAAAGATTGCTAAAATAAGGCCCCCAATGTCTCTCAATCCTGGTACTTAAGGCCCACAACTCTGCTCATAACTTTCCTTTCACAATGATTATGATCCTTACTTATAGTACAATCAATATACTAGTGCTTCTTAAATCATTGAAAAGTTACTTTACTTCAGTAGTTCAGTTCAAAATGTGAAACTCATATATTGTATATATGTATTACACACAGAGTGATCTATTTTAAGCATTTATTTTTTTTATTAGATTATGGCTTAGAGCCAATGAAAACCCAGAAATCTGTGTAAGACCAGTAGGTACTTGTGTCAGTGTGGGCACTGTGTGCTAAGTCCTGCTGGAAAATAAAATCTACATCTTATTAAAAGTTGTCAGTAGCAGAGGGAAGCATGAAGTTCTGTAAGATTTTGTGGAAAAACAAAACTGCACTGACTTTAGACTTGATAATAAAACACAGTGGATCAACACCAGCAGATGACATGTCTCTCCAAACCATCACTGATTGTGGAAACTTCACACTAGACCTCAAGCAGCTTGGACTGTGTGTCTCTCCACTCTTCTTCCAGACTCTGGGCTCTTTGATTTCCAAATATAAATGTAAAATTTACTGATGATCCATGTCATCTGCTGGTGTTTATCCACTGTGTTTTATTATCAAGTCTAAAGTCAGTGCAGTGTTTTCCCGTAAAATCTTACAGCGCTTAATGCTGACAACTTTTATGGAGATGCGGATTTCATTTTTCAGCAGGCTCACTGCCCACACTGCCAAAAGTACCAATTGGTCTTATATAATATTAAAATTTTCTAAAACACTGAGTTTTGGGTTTTCATTGGCTGTAAGCCATAATCATCAATAATAAAAGAAATAAACACTTTTCAATAAATCACTCTGTGTGTAATACATATATATATATATATATATATATATATATATATAATATAGGAGTTCCACATTTTGAGCTGAATTACTAAAATAAAGTAACTTGTCAATGATATTCTAATTTTTTGAGATTCACT
Source organism: Astyanax mexicanus (assembly GCF_023375975.1). Lineage (NCBI taxonomy): Eukaryota > Metazoa > Chordata > Actinopteri > Characiformes > Acestrorhamphidae > Astyanax > Astyanax mexicanus. The sequence continues at coordinate 40,870,190 of NC_064421.1, forward strand.
AGTACATGAGCTCAATTATTTTTGGTGAACTCAATATTTACAGCTCAGTTTTTTTAACAGGATGACTATTTAACATGAATGAGCCAGTATTAAAAATAGCACTTAGTGTCAGAAATATTTCAATAATTAACATGTCACTGATTTTTGAAAAGGGTTTACTTGCATTATTATGCTCATTTTTTTATATATTATATCCATAGCATAAAATGGTCTTAATAATAATTAATAATATTGTTTATCCCAATTAATTTTTAAAACAGTATACCGTCCAAACTAATAGTAGTGTAGTCCTACTCCCTGTTTCTGGAAGGTGGTGTAATGATGGATTGTGACCACATGGGGGCATTAATAGATAAATTGGTGTTCATGCTCATCTGAACCTGTTACTTTATAAATATGACAATTACTACTAGAAAACAAAAAGCTGTAAGGTCAATTTAAATATAAAATGATAATGGAGCTGTTAGTGAATAGTTCAGTTTACAGTGTGTCACAGGCCACATCCCAACTGGATACTGACAGTAATACTGTAAGGTATATACTATATCATCACTGTCCAGTGAAAAACATCTCCAAGTTTCTCCAAAACAGCAACTTTACAAGAGGGAGATGAAACTATCTTAACTTTCAATGAAAGTCAATGTAAAATGAGGTTATTTCAGGTACATTTGGTCCATTTTCAAGAAATTGATAAATTGACAGTGTGTATGGGACAGTTTGTGTGTTCAAATTATGCAGTAAACTAAAAATAAGAAAAATATATGGTTACTTGTATATACAGCTTTGGAAAAAAAATAAGAGACCACTTAATTTTTTTTAGCAAATTGAAAACCTCTGGAATATAATGAAGAGGAAGATGAATGATCACAAGCCATCAAACCAAACTGAACTGCTTGAATTTCTGCACAAGGAAGTGGCATAAAGTTATCCAAAAGCAGTGTGTAAGACTGGTGGAGGAGAACATGCCATGATGCATGAAAACTGTGATTAAAAACTAGTTTTTTTCCACCAAATATTGTTTTTTGAACTCTTAAAACTTTGATGAATATTAACTTGTTTTCTTTGCATTATTTAATGAAACAACAGTGTTCATTTACTGAAACATATACCTATAAATAGCAAAATTATAAGTATATATAAGCATTCATTTACCCAACCAAATTACAGAATTCAGGCATTCCACTTCCTTCCATTGCCACATGGAAAGGATTTGGGGTTAAAAGTTCTAAAATGTTTTTTTAAAGCTTTTAAATTGAAGGCCATAGAGTGCAGAGGGGATAAACTATTCGAAAATCAAATATATTTATTCCTAAGTGGTCTGGTAGGTCTTCCTGTGAGTTTTAGCAAAGCTTTTCCTTGTTACCTGAGTTACAACAGTGCTGCTAATTACACTGATACAAGAGCTACTGCGAACATGTAAATATCGGAATGGTAAACCCAGTCATCTGCTCATTCACACATCCTTAAAACTGAAGAAACACAGATTTAGAACTAAGCTTAAATGAGTACTGAGCTGGCAAGATGAAATAAGAGTGCAACCCAGGCCAGCTTTGATGCTTCCGACTCCCTTCTCCCAGCCCTTATAAATTGGACTCAAGCTGACATTGATTTGCTGCCCACTGGCCCAGTAGCAGTGTGAGATCCTGTAAAGCCTGAATCAGACATTAGAGGCCAGTGGAGTTTAACTTGGTCAATGTTTTTTTGATGCTGACTGAATTCATTTTTCCTTTAAAAATCATCGGTTTGTTTGGATCAGCAATTACAGTTAAATATATCATTATAGCAGATGAACACAGTGATATTTAAGAATTGAAATGAAGTGTATAGGATTTACAGAAAGTGTGCAATAATTAGACAGGTGCAAAAATTTGGACACTTTGTCGTTTTATTCATTTGAATACCTTTAGCACTAATTATTGGAACACACAATTTGTTCGGTAAGCTCATTGACCCTTCACAATTATGAATTGCATCGCCAATCTTTGCGTCTTTTGCATCTGAACAGTGGCAACATGGGAGCCTCAAAACACAACTCTCAAATGACCTAAAAACAAAGGTGGAGGCAGGTTTCCTGATTGTGATGTCACAGTATCCCAACTGATCATAGAAGTATTTGATTCATGGCACCAAACTCCTTTAACTGAATCACAGAAAACAGATGGATGGATTTATTTTGTGCTTGGATTGTTTATAGGTTAAACTTGACAAAAATTAAGATACTCATTTTTTTAGAAGACAGAAGTGAAAAAAACTTTAATTTCTATGTACCATTGACCTCACACAGGCCAGAAACCAAAAGCCAAAGTGCTGAACGTGGCCCTGGGGCCGTACAATGCATTCATTAAAATTTATTATTTTTTGTTATTTATCAAATATTATTATATGCTATATTATGTATGAATATACAGCTCTGGAAAAAATGATCAATCAAACCAAGCTGCTTGAATTTTTGCACCAGGAGTGGCATAAGTTATCCAAAAGCAGTGTGTAAGACCGGTGGAGGAGAAAATGCCAAGATGAATGAAAACTGCGAATAAAAACCAGGGTTATTCCACCAAATATTGATTTCTAAACTCCTAACTCTGAACTTTTTTTCTTTGCATTATTTGAGGTCGGAAATTTTCTATTTACCATGGACCTCACACAGGCCAGAAACCGAAAGCCAAAGTGCTGGACGTGGCCCTGGGGCCATACAATGCCCAGGTCTGCTGAGGATAGTTGTTGGCCCACTGCTGGCAACATGCTAAACTTTCCAGTTCATCTTCGTCCCTCTAAGACCATGTGACTTCTAAGATTCTAGTTAACCTGCTTTCTTTGAGATCTTCTTTTTTTCCTCTTTGAAGGCCCATTTTGATCCAGGCCAGTTTCGGCTGGCGGTCTATTTTCTGAGCAAGTCCTTGGCCTAGTTCACTTCTCACCTCGCCAAAGTGGATCCTGTCTATTTTGGATGCCAGGAGATGTCTGCCGAGGCTCAGATTAATAAAGTCCAGTGTCACAATGTCGTTGGTGAAAACTATAAATACCGACCCCCACGGTGGCACTGACACGTTTTCCGCTAATCCACAGTGTCATCGGAGGGCCTTGTGGTCTGGTAACTTTGTTAGCGCAGCGGTTGGAGCTACATGGGTTTCCGCACCTTGAACAAGATTCAATCTCTCTGTTGACCAGCAGATCCAACAAGCACTGAAACTCCTTGCTTTTTGGCTAATGTGCTCATGTGCTAGTGAATTAAACTATAGTGCATGTTTTTTTTTCTGGTTTTGCTAAATCCTCCAAAGCTTCAGAGACATCAGGACACATCAGGGAATCTTTGTTACAAAAATACTGAGGCTTAATTGAGTCTGAAAGTAGGCTAATATGAACCTAAAGTGAAGCCATGGAACAGCGCAGTCATCATCACTAGCTTTCTGCAGGTATAAAAGTCACTGTAATAAAAAGTTTTCCAGGTGTGATGATGAAATTTAAACCCAAAGAGAGTTTTCGATTTAGGGACGACTAGCAGTTGAAGCATTTATGTGACAAGGGTGTCATGTGTTCTGGGTCTACAAGGATCACGGCACAGGAAATGAGGTAAATAAGTGATTTTATAGGTGCTCAGATGGTAAAAAAAAAACATAAACACTTATGTGATATACCCTAAACAGTAATGCTGGGCGTTATAATGCAAGGGAAAACCGCATTGCATTTTTCACATACCGCCATACCACTAGAGGCGCTGAAGAACGCTGTGTAGAACAGAACCACCAAAGAAACATACTGGTACAGCTTGCTAGCTAAAGCTAGCTAGTTGCATAACAAGTTAACAAGTTAACATCAAGTTATTACAACTAAAGAGGACTTTGATTTATTTCTAAGGTAGCCCCGGGTGAATCACTACTCACTGATAGTGAGTGTTAGTCAGAAACTGTTGGACACACCCATTATGCAAATACATTTTGAAAGAAGCCAATGGAAAAGAAGCTGTTAATGAAAACAGACTAAACTCAGTTATTATAAGTTGGTTCAACTCAAGGATCTCAGTTTGAATAGTACAGTATATGTGCACACAAATGTTCAACTAGCTCTTAATAGTTGAGTATTGTTTAGAAATATCCAATTTTATGTAAAAACAGACCATTCATTTGAGTTCAAACCCATTACTTCTGGGTTTACAGTGAATCTGCTAGTGAGCTACTACATTATGTGGAAGACTGGGGTTCAATTCATGAACCTGTGACTATGACTATGCCTAGCTGCACCAATAAGAGTCCTTGGGCAAGACTCCAAACACTACATTGGCCAACCAATGAAAGTTACTTTTGATAAAAGTGTCAGCTAAATGCCCTAAATGTAAATATTTAAAAGTGATATATTTAAAAAAAATCCAGGTGAAACTTGGACAGGTGGGAACATTAACTCACAAGGTTTGTTGGGACGTTTTTTGTTAAACTTGTGATTTTTCTGGTGTGAAACAAAACCAAACCAAACCAAGGAGGAAAACACTCACAAATAAAGAAACTCGCTAAAGAATTCTGACCAGAGACACAAACTATAAGTGTAAAAAAAATACCCTCAGCTCGCAGTTAAACCATCCTAAAGCCCAATTTATACTCAATTTATACTTCTCCATAGCGCGCAAAAGTATAAATGTGCTTTTGTTGTCCGTAGAACACTCAAACTGAAAAAAGGTAGGCAACAGCGTAGCTTCCACTTAGAAATATTGATTGGCCCTAACTAGCACCTTCAGTTCTAGCCTACTATCTCCAGTCAGAACATCCCAAATCAAACACGTTTTGGGCGATGGACCACATTTTGAATCACTTATTAGCTGTGTAAATGTAACTTTTGGCCAAACCCTCACTTTAAGTGCAGTGCAGTGTGGCACAGTCTTTGCCCTCAGACAGAAGAACAGTAATCAACTTAACGAACTTGTGGTGCCGTAGTCATTTATCCAGTCATTAGTTCTGAAAGCCACTAAATCTCCAAACTCACAAATCTGATTTATCTCCACTTGATTTAGGTTCTACCTGTAAAATGAACATTTAATCAGGTTTAGTCTGTCCACATGACTGATGAGACTCGCAGCTCCGCCGCTGAGATCCTGGTTGCTATAGAAGACGTTTTTTTGGATAATGAGTGTGACGTCTGGCACGAAGAAGACGGGCTCAATTAAAACATACCAGAGGATCGGTGTCTGCCTGCTGGCCTGCCTTCACACCTCTGTGCCAGGAACTTACTTTTAAACCATTTCCTTAGCAACAGCCTGTGGCCTAGAGGGAGAAAAACAAAAGGAGACGTTTTTCGTTTTAATCAACCGATTCTTATTGTTTAGCGAAGGAAGTCTTTGCATCCTCATATTCTAATATTCTATTCTTTTTTTCCCTGAGGTAAACTATTGCATTTTTGTGACGAAACTCAATATTATATATAATATAGCTAAAACAATTATCATTACTTTTTTCCTAGAACTGTGTCCTAGGATTAACCCCGCCCCTTTAAGAAAGAAAAATATATATCAGTAACATCCCAAAAAAACAGCCAAAAGTTTAGACACACCTCTTCTTTTTCACAGTGTTTTTTGTTAAATTAATACTGAAGATATATAAGCTATACAGGAACACATGCTGAATTATTCTGTAAACAAGCACAATTTGTTTTATACTTCACCTGGAGTCACCTGGAATAGTTTTCTCAACGTCTTGAAGGAAGGAGTTTCTGGAGGTGCTGAACAATAGTTGCTGCTTTTTCTTCACGCTGTGAAGCTGCAGCTCATCCCAATTAAATCACCTCAAATCACCATCTCAGTTCATCAGGTTTAGATCAGGGGATTGTGGAGGACTTACACTTTTTTACTATATGATTTCATATGTGTATCTTAATTGTTTCCATAATCTAGAATGTAGAAATATAATTAAATAAAGAAATACAGAAAAACATATAAGATGTGTAAGTTTCTTTTCAGGAAAACTTACAGTAATTTTTTTTTTTTAATTTTCCAAAAATTGCCGGTACAATATATATCTAAACAATACTTTTGCCCTTTGTTCATGGCAGCTAGGTAGGCTTCACTCTTATTACACTCTAATTCCAGGGATTTATTTTGCTTATTGTATGAACATTATATCAAAATTGTGGTTTTATGTTTTTTTAAAACTTCCCTCCAGAGTGGACAGTTAGAAAGGCCTGTATGTGAAATTACATGGTAAAGCTCAGAATGTTACCCAATGTTTACTCTCTTTGTCCTGCTTGCTTTATTTCAAAATCTTAGTCGGAACTATCTGAAATCTTAAGATAACATAAAATAAGATAAGATAAGATAAGATAAGATAAGATAAGATAAGATAAGATAAGATAATCCTTTATTAATCCCACAATGGGGAAATGTACAATTTACAATGTTACAGCAGTACAGAGGAAAGGACAGAGAAACAGGTCAGGAAAAAATATAAACAAATAATGATAAATCTATTTATACAAAAAAAAAATTACAGGAAATATATAAAAGGTACTTAAAAATGATATATAGTGATAGAAAAAATATAGACATCTAGTGCATAGAGATATGATTATGCTAGGGTGGACCAGTATTATTGCACAAAAAGTAACAATGAATAAATAACGAGTAGTATGTAAGTTTGTATGAAGTACTGAGAGTAAGTAGTCTGATTGTTTTTTTTTTATGTCACCAAACAAACTAAATTCTGTATAAAATTCTGTTTGCTTTAATTCTAGCTTCGAATTACAGAGTTTGTACTGAACTGTGATTATTGAACTGTCACTTTCTGAAAAAAAAAAAAACTCAGATATACAGTTGAATAAACTGCATGTTCATGGTTACACCGTTTTTTTTAAATAAAGAGATTATCTTTTTTAGACTACTGTGTATATATGTGTGTGTGTGTGTGTGTGTCCACCGAGGTGTTTAAATGGCTGATCCCACTGCATCTCATTGGGATGTCTTTGTTAAGCTGTTTCCAATTGCTTCCTGTTGCTATGATACCTTCTCGACATGAGGGATGCTAGGAGACGAGCCCTCGGCGGAGAGGTGTTAAGAAGGAAAGCACTCTGATCGCAGCTGAGCGAGTTTTCCCCGCCGAATGAGCGAGCGCTTACGCAGTCGGCACTTCTCACAGGTTCATGGGAGTGTTGAGGCCTGGGTCTGAACCTGTGAAGTGCGTTCACTCAGTGAAGAGTTTGTCTGGCTGCAGCTGATCTGAACTGTTCTGTTGTAAATTACTTAACCCAAATCAGATTTGAACCACTAAACTTATAACCACTTAACAAAAAGAAAATAAGGCATCATAAAAGGAGATGTTGCAATGGAATGAAATGTGTTTTAATGCAATAATGATATACAGGGTTGGACATACCTTCTCATTCATTTATTGTTTTTTTTTTTCCTACATCCAGAATATGAAGGAACACGTAAGAAACCATGTAGTAAACTCTAGGTCTTCCTTTCCTGGGGTGATCCTGATGAGAGCCAGTTTTATCATTACCTTTGATGGTCGTTGCGATAATCCTGCACTTAAAAAAACATTTTTGAATTTGAATTAGATCGACTGATCTTCATTTCTTAAAGTAATATTTTTCTTTACTTAGTTAAGTAGTTTTTACCGCAATATGGATTAGAACACAACTCAAATAGAGCTATTCACTGTATACCTGTAACTCTACCTCTTCACAACTTTACAACTGATGCTCTCAAACACATTGTTGGGGGCCAGAAGGAGGAATATAATTGAAGTCACGGGCCACAGACTCTATAATAAAACAAATAATGAAATATAGCACTTTAAATAATATGTTTTTTCCTGATTATTTCATTTACACACCATTTTACTTGACTTACTATCTTTATCTTTGACAGTGTTGTCTAAACTAAGATTTTTCAAGTTGATGTTTCGTTTCATGATGTCTCTTAATATTAAACTCCTTAATTACGGCAACTTTTAGACTCTTTGGCACATATTTCCACGCTTGAAATGCGCACCCTCTCCGCTTTTAGACTCTTTGGCCTGTTTTTCTGCGCTAGAAATGCGCACTCTCTCCGCTTTTAGACTCTTTGCCCCGTATTTCTGTGCTAGAAATGCACACCCTCTCCGCTTTTAGACTCTTTGGCCCGTTTCTGACACCTAGCGTTCAAACTTTGAATCTCACATTATAAAAACCTGCTTAACAGCGGGCCAACTGTCATTCTATTTCTAAAATACCTCGCGGGCCGCTCCAAAAAAGGAAACGGGCCGCAAATGGCCCGCGGGCCGTAGTTTGGACACCCCTGCATTAAGAGAACAAGAAGTTCAAGTAATTAACTCTTGACAAGTTCAGCACAGCTGTTAACTGAAAGCCTGAATTCCAAGTAACTCTACCGCATAAAACTGACTGAGAAAATCCAGCCAAGATGTGCAAAGCTGTCCACTGTGGGTGGTAATATTAGCCTACTATTATGTATTCCGGGGCAAACTTGATACACTGTGCAGCGAGGAATTATCCAAACAAAACAACACACAACTTATATATAACATCCCATCCATTTGCACTCACTATCAGACCTTGCTTCAACTCCCTTAATTCGCATCAACTTGCAATGAGCACCCTGGTCAGAAGGTCTCATGTCTGCTGTATTTATTGTAGTGTTCTAGTTCCGTGTTGCACAATGTTTTGGCAGATTTTTGGCACTTGATGTTGTTCCATGTTGCACTGTGTTAGTCCTGGTGGAATGTAATTTCATTGCACAGTGTACTTGTACTCGGATGGAATGACAATAAAAGCCTCTTGACTTGACTCTTGACTTGATCAGTCGCTTCCTGTATCCATCAAAAAGCTACTTGTCACTGGATTTTTTGGAGGACTCTTCTTTTACCAACTGCTTTAGGTCTCTCATATTCTCCAAGCAGCGATTTTACCTGCCACAGGTAGGTTTAATATTTGGCATGTTTTGCCCATTTTGGAGTTTGGTGTGAAATTATATCAATTTTGGCTTTTTTCTTGTTTTTTTTGTGTTGATTCAATACACACAAAAGAAATAAACAATTTTTGGCCATGACCGTAAAGCAGTACACACTACATGCTTTTACCCAGCTTTTCAGTCGCTGACAGTTTTCCATTGATTGCAGACAAAAAATCTGTTCAGAGGCAAATTGGGGATCACTTGGTGCTTGCACAGTCCTGTAGTGTGACTTACCGAAAGACGATGCAGCCAATATTTGGTATACTAAATATCAGACCCAGTCAGTGACTGGGAGTCATAAGCAGCGAGAAAATTATGTAATTTGTGTCCCTGTGTCCAGGGGTGGGAGGAGGGGTGGAGAGAAACATTTAAAAATCGTGAGCAGGGGGTGGGGGGTGGTACGTTTTAAAATCGTGAGGCGGGGGTGGGGGGTCTTGGTAGATACGTTTTAAAATCCTCAGCTGGGAAAGGGGTGGGAGAAATACGTTTTAAAACCGTCATTACTTTCCCACCGCGCTCCGCAAACCAGCAAGCTGATTGGCTGTTTCTCCGGAAAGGAAATTTATTTGTGGCTTTGATTTGACGCCCCCTCTAGTCGCATAGGCTGCATACCCCCTTTTGGCTCCACTGCCTGTGTCACAGATCATTTGTGTATTTGGGAAAGCCACAACAACTGAAGGACTCGCAATATACTCGCAAATAACCACTTTTTTCAAACTTTTTGACTGAAATATGATGTCTGTATGGATTTTATATGGAGATCGGTGACTCTGAACAACTTGTAGACCCAATTAGCTACAATACAGGCAAGTATCCTTTCTAGATTTAGCTAAGCTAACTGAACCCACAGCCTTTGTCTCTTACCATTTCGCAGGTCTTCACCACAATGCAGGTTTTATTACAAAGACAGCCTTATCGGGCCCTGAGCTGCTGTTTGCTTTGGGCTTACAGCTGGTTATCAGAGGCTTTCTGAAATGAAAGCATTGTCTCAAAGCCTCCTGGCCACCGAAGCATGGGACCACATCGACCACAAGGCATGACAATAACACCGGCTCTGTTCTATATATAGTTCACCCATAAGATGAGAATCTGACTTGAGTGTGTGTATTATTCGGTTCTGTTCCCCAGGAGTCAGCGGCAGACTTGATGGTGAAGAATGGGATGTTCTCTGCCACGTCTTTCTATAAATAGTCGTCAGCGCTGGTGTGTTTCGACGCCTTCCGTAGGCCGCTTCCGAAAGCGAATGTGCCATTTGCTGAATGGGGAAGCGGAGTGGGCGTCAGGCAGATCAGTCTGACGCTGAGCGAGGGATGAGTGCTGTCAGTCTGCTGCGCTGTGTGTTACAGGACGCGACGTGGGCGCCGTGAGGCTCTGACCTCATACCCATTCCATTAGGAAACGAGTCAGTACGTCACGGCGTCTCAAATTTAACAACCATTCCCTTATTTGGGTCCGACAGATCACTCTGAATCTTTTAATTCCCTGAGGTTCCACTTAACCATGTGGGTTAATATGATGAAACAACTGATGAGACATCCAGGGACCTCCCACGGTTAATGAAAGAGACTAGAGATGGGCAATATGGCCCAAAAATAATATCACAATATTTACGGGTGTAGCATCACACACTTCCTTCTGCATGCATTTTTTATTTATTAGATGATGAGTGTACAATGCCAGAGTTGGGAAAAATGACCGGTCCTCGCAAGAATTCCTGAGCTTCCCATTGGCTGGTTTGTGCCTGCTGCTGATGGCCTTGTGTGTGTTTTTGTGTCTGAGAGGAAAAAAACGTAGGTCCCTTCAGTTCAAATGATAATTTCTATTCTTCTCTATCAGTGTCTCTCTCTCTCTCACAGACACACACACACACACAAACACACTCACACACACAGGTGTACACACGTAAACAAAGAGGGCTGGTTCTTACAGGTACCTTTTTGCTGGCAAAGGTGTGATTAGAGACCATTATTTTCATCATCAGAAGGACCGGCAACCCTGGCAATGCTGCCTAACCCCCCCCCCCCCTTACACATCAAAGAGAGAGATCACGCAGCTGGATTTAAGAGGGTGTTGGTGTTTCTTTGGTATGGTGAGGGTGCCAAAAAAAGTCTTGCACGGCTCAAAATGTGCAAAAGGCGTATACTAGTTCTCTTAATTAATCATGGGTGTGTTTTGGGCATTTAGTGTCAGAGCTTTACCCAATTCTTTTAAGAGCCAGGTGAGCTCTGACTTTGGCGCATCCGTATCTTAACAAGGCGGTGCTTTTGTGCGTGTCAGCAGAGGAAACTGACCTGTGTGTTTATGCTGTGAAGTTACACCACCAGCTCATTTAGTGAACAGCAATGTTATTTTATTCTTTATTCTGTTTATTGTTGAATTAAAAGTTGGAGCATCTGTGTGTGTGTTTCATAAGCGGGGGTGTACTGGCGCTGGGCACAACTATAGGAATGGACTTTGGACTTTGACAATTGACTGTTGTCTAGGTTCATTTCACTCAGAGACGCACCTGTGCTTTCACCACTAAATAGAAACGCTCCAGAATTTTACCTGAACACCCATCAGTGCAGACTTATTCCTAAACTCTGACACTATTTTAAAGGTGTGGGTGCACTGTTGACAGGGTGTATAATAGTAAGGAGCACCGCAACGCACCTTAAGCAGGCTGTACGATAGGGAACTATATATCACCAGGTTCTGTAGTGAATTATAGGAGGAGAAATAGAATTTTTTTTTTACATTTAATATATATGTTTAACATTAACGTGTTAAAGTTTTCAGATTAATTGCATGCATAATACAATGGCCGCACAACTTTAAACACAGCTACACTCATACACTCAAGTTCATAATGAATAGCATAAAAATAGTAGCATTATTTTTCCATAAAGAGAAATAGACCCACAGTTTCTGATATGGGCATGATGTTGACTACTCAATGATGCACAACTACAAAGGTCAATATGCTGAACACAACTTTAAGTAGATACTAGATCTATTTTTAGCACATAAAACCCATACATTAATGGGTCCCAGCCCCAAAGTCTTGCTAAAACGGTTTGTCTAAACAAACAGAAGCATGTTAAATCTCAGCAGCGTCCCGCTGGTCATAAGTTATCCCAGTCTAAACCGGGATTTTGTTGTCATATTTCTGTATAATGAGTGTTTCTGAGAGTCTTCTCCCATGTAGAGGCACAGCGGTCAGCCCAGACCAGACACAGCAATATCTAAAAACAGCACATGCATTTTAACCCTGCCTTCCCACAAGTCCAGCTAATACACACATATTCACACACACACACACACACACACACACACACACACACACACACAAACACACACACACACAGATATTCACCAGTGTAGCATGATTCATCCCCTATGGGAGATGACTTAACCCTGTTCTGATGCTAGTCATTGTTATTTGCTAAAGCAGTTGGCCTTCTTGATGCATTAGAATTAATTGCTGAAGTGTGTCTGACTGAAGTGGAGTTGACATATTGGCAGGAAATTAATGTGTGTGTGTGTGTGCACGCTTAATGGTAGTGAAGAGGGGGGGGGCAAGTTAACCAAACATTAACATAATTACAGCTTGTTGTGTTCGTCACGTTTCGTCAGATGCTGCCATTATCTGTGACTGGAAAAGGCTGAGTAATTCGGCCAGAGGCGTCCATTTGTTTTCTCATTCTTGGAAATGTAACATAGCATTGCTTTTTTACAACATTATCTGACTCATCTGGTTTTATTCAAACATTCCACAAGGTCTGTTTTAAGCTTATCATGATTCTGGTAATTTAATGCACACAATTGAATCAGCATGTTTGGACATCAAATGGAACCTCAAATGTGCCACATGCTAAAGGGGGTGAAATATAGGGAAGCAAACAGGGATCCATGCAAAGTTAAATGCTTATCAATCAAGCAATCAATCAATCTTTATTTTCACTCGGTTATACATTAAGTTGAGGGTAATGAGGGTGACCCTTTTTAAAAGCAGCCAGGCATTTACAACTTAAAAGGACTGAAAAATACATTTGATTTCAAATTTAAATCCAGTATTAAATCAGGTGAGTTACAATAAGGAACTTAATAAACAAAACAATATAAATTAAATGGCAAGCGCATTAGAAAAACAAAAAAAGCAATTAATATATAAGATTCAATTAAGAATAAATAAAATACAGGGGTTGGACAATGAAACTGAAACACCTGGTTTTAGACCACCATAATGGATTGTCTGGTGGAAACAGAAGAGTTGAGGTGCACATTAAATTCTGCCGTGATTTGGGCAGCCGTGGTTTTATGTTTTTTGGATACATCCCTTTCAGACAGCTTCCTCTTACAGCGTCCACAGTTAATCCTGTTGGATGTGGTTGGTCCTTCTTGGTGGTGACAAGCTAACATTACCCTGGATATCGTGGCTCTTGATACATCACAAAAACGTGCTCTCTTGATCACAGATGCGCCAGCAAGAAGTGCACCAACAATTTGTCCTCTTTTAAACTCTGGTACGTCACCCATAATGTTGTGTGCATTGCAAAATTTTGATCAAAACTTTGCTCTTACCCTGCTAATCGAACCTTCACACTCTGCTCTTACTGGTGCAATAATGTGCAATTAATGAAGATTGTCCACCAGGCTGCTCCAATTTAGCCATGAAAACTTCCCACACTAAAATGACAGGTGTTTCAGTTTCATTGTCCAACCCCTGTAATTGAGAATAAAAGCATAAAGGGATAGTCTAAAATTTAAAGCAATAAAATAAAGAGACAAATAATTAGAATAATAAAATATGGACACAAACAAAGAAATAGAGGACTAAAAAATGAAGTAGCTAAAATAACAGACTATGAAGAAAAGTAAGTGATAGAAATAAATTGAAAGGTTAAACAGAAGATAGAATTAATGAAAGGACAAAATAAATGGAAGAATGAAATTAAATAAAGATAAAACTGAAAATTAGAGGGTAAAAAAGACAAAATAAATAAAAGTTAATAATAGGTAAAAAAAAAAAAAAATCAACAGGGCACACAAAATTACATGTTGTCTGAAGGTGGTTAGAAATGAAAAGTTTAAAATGAGTTAGTGAGTTTTTAAGGTTTTCCAAGTTCAATAAAAACTCACAGAACCTGAGACATAATTCAGTCAATAGAGTATGTCTAATAATTACTGTTGTTTATAGAAATTTGACCAAATATATCAGGGTTCTTGTGTGTCGTTTCCAGGAGTTCCTAGCTAAAATCTTGTCTCACTTATCCCACTTCTCTCCCAACTTACAGAAATTAGATGCATATTGATAGCAGCTCCCTGAGAGAATGATTGAATGTCAAAAATCATAATTTGAACAACATATCTTCCAGTGCTGTCTGTGGATGTGATTTACCCACTAGACATTGGACACATTTGGCTGGAAATTAATGTGTGTAAGTATGTGTATGCTTTGTAGTAGTGAAGGGGGAGTTGGGGGGTTCAGTTAGCCAAACACAGTAATTACAGCATGTTGTGTTTGTCACGTTTCAGCACAAATGCTGCCCGGAAAAGTCTGAGTAATTCTTCCACAGGCCATTTGTCTCCTGATTCTGGGAAATGTAAAGCAAGGCAAGGCAGGTTTATTTGTATAGCACTTTTCACACACAGAGGCAATTCAAAGAGATTTACAGAAAGTTTTAAGACTCATTGCAGAAGAAAGGTATAAGAAATTATAGGTAACGCAAGCTATACATACAAAATAAGCCATTTAAAACAAAATTAAAATTAATTTAATTGAAATGAATTGAAATATAAGTAAAAAATAAAAGCAAGTTGCAAGACGCTACACTCTAAAAAACAGCGGTACGATATGAGTACTTTTTTGTACTCAAAGGAACATTCTTCATGATTGTACCCTCAAAGGTATAATATTGGTGTTTACAGGGTCAGATTTGTTCCCTCTGAAGTACAAAGTAATTTCTAACAGCAATAAGTACAGATTTGTACCATTTAACCTGCAGCCAAAGGGTACAATCAGTATTCTGTATCACTGCACTAATAAACAATATATATTTTAATTGCACATTTTTTTTATTTGAAAGCCAGACAAGTTTGGATCATCAAGTTTTTGAGCCATATTCAGTTGATGATAATGTTTATAATCTTTATAATCTTTACTGATACAAAAACATGGGTACAAAAAAGGACTTTCACTGAAAGGTACTTTTTTGTACCTTAATATAAGGTACAGCCCCAGCGACAAGCTTTATACTTTTTTAAGTACAAACCTGTACTTACTTTTCTTAGTGTGTATAGATAAAAGAATATAGTGATGATAATAGATAATAATATAAGTGATGAAGTAGAGAACAAAAAAAGGAATAAAGTACAGAAAATGTCCAAAGAAGAGAAAGTTTCACAGTGTGAAAAGTGCAGACTAATGTGGCTTCATTCTAATAGTACACTATGTCTGTTGGAAGCAGATTCCCAAATGATTGGTTTACATCTAAGCAGAGTGCTGCAGGTGCCAACATGCCGGTTGCTGGATATAAAATGGGAACCAGCCTAAGCCGCATGTGTCAATACCTCAGTTGCAGAGTATAATATGACAGTGTGATCAAGCCGCTTGTGCCAACACCCTGGTTAAACAGTATAATATAGGAAACAGCCCAATTGGGCGGTATAATGTGGCAATTAGCCTGAGCCGCCTGTGCCAACACCCTGGTTGAGAGTATCATATGGAAACATCCCATTTACTGAGTATAATATGAGAATCGGCCCAAGCCACATGTGCCAACACCCTGGTTGCACAGTATAATACAGGAATCGGACCAAGGCACAGGATAATGTGGCAATCAGCTTTAGCCACCTGTGCCAACACCCCGGTTGCAGCGTATAATATGGCAATTGGCCCAGGCACAGTATAATGCGGCAATCAGCCTAAGCCGCCTGTGCCAACACCCTGGTTGCAGAGTATCATTACATGGAAATCGAGTAGAATGTCTTGTGCCCACACCCCGTTTACTATGTATGAGATGGGAATCGGCCCAAACCACTTCTGCCAAAACCCTGGTTGCACAGTATAATACAGGAAATGCACCAAGGCACAGTATAATGTGGCAATCAGCTTGAGCCGCCTGTGCCCACACTCCAGTTGAAGAGTATCATAAGGGAATCGGCCCGAGTTGCTTGTGCTAACACCCTGGTTGCACAGTATAATATAGGAATCAGCCCAAAGGGCGGTATAATGCGGCAATCAGCCTGAGCTGAGTATCATATGGGAATTGACCAGAATAGCTTGGGCCAACATCCTGTTTACTGGGTATGATATTGGAATCCGCCCAAGCCACATGTGCCAACACCCTAGTTGCCCAGTAAAACATGGGAATCGGCCCAAACCACTTTTGCCAACACCGTGGTTGCACAGTATAATACAGGAAATTGGACCAAGGCACAGTATTACGTAGCAATCAGCTTGAGCCGCCTGTGCCAACACTCCAGTTGAAGAGTATTATATGTGATTCGACCAGAATAGCTTGTGCTAACACCCTGCCAACACCCTGGTTGCACAGTAAAATATGGGAATCGGCCCAAGCTACTTGTGCCAACACTTTGGTTGCAGAGTATAATATGGAAATAAACCCAAGGCACAGTATAATCCAGCAACTAGCCTGAGCTGCCTGTGCCAACACCCCGGTTGCAAAGTATCATATGGGAATCGACCAGAACAGCTTGAGCCAACACACCGTTTACTGAGTATAATATGGGTATTGTCCCGAGCCACTTGTGCCAACACCCTGGTTCCACAATATAGTAGAGGAATCGGTGCAAGGCGCAGTATAACCCGGCAATTAGCCTGAGCCGTCTGTGCTAACACCCTGGTTGCAGAGTATCATATGGGAACTGACCAGAATAGAATAGCTTGGGCCAAGAACATGTTTACTGAGTATAATATGGGAATCGACCCGAGCCACTTGTGCCAATGCTCTGGTAGAGTATAATATAGTACAGGAATTGGCCTGAGGAGCATTTGCCAACACCCCGGTTTCCATATAATCCAAGAATCGACCTGAGCTGCATGTGCCAACAACCTGGTCAAATGCTACTATACATCAGCTGAGCTCGGGCTGATTCTTCTTCTCGATGCTACATAGACAATTTATCTGTAATCCTTGCTCATGCAGATTATTAATTTGTCATAGCTTCATAAGTCAGATTCTAAAAGACAGTCGTTCACCTGGGTTCACCGACGACATCGGCATCTGCAGACTTGCGTCCCGGCCCTGTGCAACACCTCTTGCGTTCGCTAATTAGTCTCCCGTCTTTGTCGAGGACATGTACTCATTAGCGATGGTGTCATGCGGGGTTCAAACAAGCACCTGTAGAGGCCTGTGTGCCCAGCTGAATGTCCCTGTCCCCCAGTCCTGCATTTCATTTGCATATTTCCTAAAAGAACATAGAACTGTTCAGTAATTCATGTCGTCTGGATGCTGAGTCAGGCAGAATGCAATTGAGCCGGCAGTGGAATCTCATTCAGCCTCGTCCGTCGTAATATCAGGAATGGCCTTTTCAAACTTCCATCTGTACTAATAAGAATTCGGTCCAGCATGCGTGCCCCGGTTCTCCGGGGGGGAATGAATCTGACAAAATGAGAGCTGCTGTCTGTGTTACCAGCTCTTTAAAGGGGCCAGTGAAACCTTATTAAATAAGGATCACACTTATTCATCTCATCAGAGGGGTCACAGTTTGAAGTTGAATGAATGAACTGCAGTTAATGATTCATTGTATTTTAAAACTAGAGGTGATTCTGCTGGATTTGTACCTTTGCATGTACACCAATGTGCCAAAATGAATAAGAGCAGTATGTAAATTGATCATGAAACTTTACCTCAAAGGATAGCGAGGGATTTTGGTTTACATCTGTATACATTTATTGCATTTATAATGTATTGTTAGGAATACCTAACATGAAAACCAGAAGTTTGTCACTGGGTGAAAAAGCTGAGACAAGATGGAAAATCAATCAGAGCCGTTGTACAAGTATGTCCTAAAAAAGGAAAGTCATCACTGGTGTATTATGTAAAAATGGTCAAACAGGTAAGGTAGACAGGTATAAAAACCACAGCAGTTAATGACAGAAACATTGTGGGCGCTGTACACAAAGACTCCCTAAAACTTCAGCACCAACCTTCAGAGGACAGGAGTGAAGGTATTACAAGCTACTGATCACATGAACAAAACACACATCCCAAGTTGCAAAAGTTGATTTCAGGGAGGCCAAAAAAAAATACAAAACAAAAAAGACCGTGGACACACACACCAAAGGATAATGAAACTTTACTTTTATATTAATTCATTTTACTTTTTTTAAATTAAATTTAGAGTATTCAGAGGTGAAATGAGTTTTGTATTTTTTTCTTTTTGGAAGGCCCTGCCTCTGCTTTCCTTTTTTTTTTGGGGGGGGGGGGGGGGGAAGCCTTTATTTGACAAAAATTGACAGTTACAATATCACAAAAAATTGCACAACATCAAAAACATTTCATATCATATTACAATAATTATTAATATTGCCTCCCCCATGATCTGCTTTCTCTCACTCACTGAACAAATCCCGTCCAGGAGGGGGGAAAAACACTGCCCACCCACACTAAAAACTGATTGGCTGTCTCACAAACTCTTTGCAGAGAACAGGCCAATCAGAACCCTCTCTGTTTTCTCTCTCTCTTTCCCACACGCGATTAGAGAAAAAAAAGTCTGTGGCCTGTGTGCGCGTTTGGGGCACTCGTTCTGAATTCCGGGAGATTATATGTGACTCGCGGGCATCAGGGAGCCACTACCAAAATGCAGGAGACTCCCGCAGCTTCAGGGAGACTTGGTTTGTCTGACAAAAGTACTGAGGCTTCACCAGAAGATGTTAACCACAAATTAGCAAGAAGAATAGAAAGGCCAGGCTGGAATTTGCCATGAAGAACAGAGACTAGCGCTCAGCATGGCCAAACAGCTAGTGCTCAGCGCAGCTAGCGGCTAATGCTAAGGCTACAGACCAATAATACTCACCACTGAATGGTGAAAGAGCTAGCTCTATGAGTGGTTCATGCTAGCACTGCCCCAGGGGTGCTAGCTGGGATTAGCAGCAGGCTACAGTTCAATATACTCACCTCTGAACAGCGAAAATGCTAGCACTTAGCGCAGTTAGCGGCTAATACAGTTCTCTCTTTAAGCAGTTCTGTTTGGCTGTAGGTAGTCGCTACTTTTGACCAGTCCCCAACCTGCTAGATATTTGTTTCTGGTACAAACTTTCTTTGGAATGTATTGCAGGGCTAAAATGCAAGAATGAATAAATATAAATTAATTAATTATATTAACCCTTTCAGACCTTGCGTCAATCACAATGGGCATCAGTAGTCTCTCTTTATTTTATTTAAATTTTTTTGCACATAATACTAATTAAGACATGTTGTCCATCAGAAAAGATCATAAACCAACAAATGAAACAGTAGCTTAGCCACGCCCACTGCACTGCAAAAAAAAAAAAATCTACAATTCAGACATAAGGGCATGTCAGCACTACAGAACGAAATAGGCAAAATAATACAAGATTATTATTTCTAATTCTTTGTGATTTAGAACACTTTTTTTTATCATGTTTAGGATTTAAAAAGTAGTTAATTGGATTTATGTATTTTACGTAGAATTTATATTAGGATAGTAGTGTCTTGTTTTTGTGCATTATTTTTTCATCTCTGGAACATAATTCAGGTCTGAAAGGGTTAATATGAGCTGTGAAGTGTATTAATGAAAATGTTGATTCCATATTTAAATGATATATAAAGACATGTAATCGTCATCATGAAGTTCTTTCCTTATAATTTTATGTGTAAATATATCTAAATATAAAAATACATATTTGTAGAAAGTGGATGATATGTCCAGCTCTATAATGTGTATAGTTAATGCAGTAGTACACGTAAAAAATACATTTTGAACCAAATGTATTGTGATTGAGTGCATGTATAAAGGCGTCTTTATATCTGCCTGCATTGTGCAGATCATAATGTCTGTCTGTTTTAATATCTATTCAGACATGTATCTGTGTGTGTGTTGGCTGGTGGTCTTGCTCACTGCTGTTTTTAGCTCCCGTCTGCAGCTTCATTAATGATGACGGGTGGAACCGGAGCCTGGCCTGCACCAGGGGAACCGCCGGTACATTCTTGGGGGGGTCAGTGTGCGTCAGACTGGGTCTCTTCATCACCAGAGACAAGAAAACTGGAGCTCCAGTATTGGAAATGAACATTGAGAGAGATGTTACATAAGAGGTTTCTATCTATCTATCTATCTATCTATCTATCTATCTATCTATCTATCTATCTATCTATCTATCTATCTATCTATCTATCTATCTATCTATCTATCTATCTATCTATCTATCTATCTATCTATCTATCTACAGTGGCTTGCAAACATTTTCATATCCCTTGAACATTTTCATATTTTGACAGATAAACACAAAGTAGGATATAACAGATCCAGCAAGGAAAGCACTTGTTACAGAAGCAACCAAGAGGCCTATGGTCACTCTGGAGGAGCTGCAAAAATCCACAGCTCCGGTGGGAAAATCTGTCCACAGGACAACTGTAAGGCGTGCACACCACAAATATGGCCTTTATGGAAGAATGACAAAAAGAAAACCACTGTTGAAAGAAAGACATAAGACAGGTAATTTGCAGTTTGGCACAAGCCCTGTAGGGGACACACATGGAATAAGCAAACATGTGAAATAAGCTGCGGTGGTCACTGCTCATTACTAGGGGTGCAGGAAAAAAACTGTTTGAGCTTGAATCGCGAATCAAACATTGAAAGATTCCGAATCCATTCTCATTTTTTTTTTTAATCTATTTTTTGGGTGAAGCTACTGTCGCAGTTAAAAAGCTCTGCGCCACAGTATGTGAGCTCCGCGGTACAGTTAAAAAGCTCTGCGGTACAGTTAAAAAAGCTCCGCGGTACAGTTAAAAAGCTCTGCGCGACAGTTAAAACGCTCTGCGCGACAGTTAAAAAGCTCTGCACGACAGTTAAAAAGCTCTGCGGTACAGGTAAAAAGCTCTGTGCGACAGTTAAAAAGCTCTGCGGTACAGTTAAAAAGCTCTGCACGACAGTTAAAAAGCTCTGCGGTACAGTTAAAAAGCTCTGCACGACAGTTAAAAAGCTCTGCGGTACAGGTAAAAAGCTCTGTGCGACAGTTAAAAAGCTCTGCGGTACAGGTAAAAAGCTCTGTGCGACAGTTAAAAAGCTCTGCGGTACAGTTAAAAAGCTCTGCACGACAGTTAAAAAGCTCTGCGGTACAGGTAAAAAGCTCTGTGCGACAGTTAAAAAGCTCTGCGGTACAGGTAAAAAGCTCTGTGCGACAGTTAAAAAGCTCTGCGCGACAGTTAAAAAAAACTGCCTCACCCAATTAGGCTAGAGGGTTGTGCATGCTAAAATGTAGTGTATTTAGTATCTTTTCTGCTTGTTACGTAATTATAGCCTATCTAGTTCCACTCTTGACCTTGTGGCTGTGCTACATTGATGAGTGTTTTCCAGTTTTAACAATGTCTTCCTTTTAGAAATGAATTCAGGATTAGTTAACCATGCTAGAAATTAACCATTCATTATTGTGGCACTGTCACTATGTTGCAAAAAGATTTAATAAAGTAAGGAACCTAAGTTTATTGTTTTAAATAAATGTTCTATTTGTTTAAATTGTCCTTTCATCTTTTTATCTTCTCACATAATTTAAACAAAAGTTATAGGCCATTTGAATAAAAAAATCGTTCCAGAATCGAAAATCGTTTCTGAATCGAATCGTGACCCCAAAAATCGGAATCGAATCGAATCGCCAGACACTGAGAGATTGGCACCCCTACTCATTACCCTGAACACACCATTCCTACTGTGAAACATGGTGGTGGAAGCATCATGCTGTGGAGATGCTTTTCTTCAGCAGGGACACATTTTGTTTCCTTACAACCACAAACTTAAATATATTTTATTGAGACTTTAAGTGACAGATCAACATAAAGTAGCATATAACAGATCCAGCAAGGAGAGAACTGGTTAGAGAAGCAACCTAGAGGTCTATGGTCACTCTGGAGGAGCTGCAGAAATCCACAGCTCAGGTGGGAGAATCTTGCACTCTACAAACCTGGCCTTTATGGATGAGTGATTAGAAGAAAACCATTGTTGAAAGAAAGAAATAAGATGTGCCATTTGCAGTTTGCAGAACTGAAGAACCCCTGACATACCACTCTGAGTAACTCCAGAGGCTGTTGTGCTTAAAATTCCAAGAAATCAACAATTCTAAAGGCCCCAACAATCATTACAGAGATTAAATATTTCTTCCTATTCTGATGACTGGTGTAAAATTACATAATGGATTAATATATTGCCCTAATACCATATAGTTATCTGATTAGATACAGGTGAGTATGTAACTAATATTGTGTCCCATGATTTTTGCCATTTTGCTCGGACGTGTGTAATGCGGTTGTTGATTTCATTCCTGCCAAAGTCACTTGTCTGATGGCATGGGCAATTCTAGCCAGACACTGCCTGTCACAATCATTACCATCCACTAACAAGATAGCAACTCACAGCTTATACAGGTGTGAGCATTTCCAAGCCCATTATCTGTCTGACTCTGTATGTTCCTTCCTGCCCCCCACACTCCTGCTGAGATGCAGGTTCTCATTAGTAGATGCTGTAATGGGTAATGAAGCACTGAGGATATTCTCAGGACCACCATAAAGCACACCGCTGGGTTCCCCTGCTGCTGCAGGAGTAGAGTATAGGCCAGCCATCTGGGTGGGAGACCAGCCCACATATATACCCACACAGCCAGGAGCCACTGCCACAGTTACACAGCTCAAAGGTCAGCAGGACACACATGTCTCGAAAGTCTTACTCCCACCCAGGAATGGACTGAACATGAGTAGAGATTGATAGACGCTTCTAATCAAATCATTGCCTGCATTAAAGACAGCTGTCTTAAACCGTCACCTGTATAAAAGACTCCTGTCCACAGACTCAGACGCTGGATAGATGGAGACAACTGTTGGTCCAATCGTAAGAAAACAGAAGAAATACAAAATGACTGTCAACGTTGATCTGGGGTTCCATGCAACATCTCACCTCATGAGGTATTCTTGATCATTAGGAAGGTGAGAGATCAGCCTAAAACTACACACGGGGGAACTTGTTAATGATCTCAAGGCAGCTGGAACCAAAGTCACCAAGGAAACCATTGGTAACACGTTACACAGTGATGTATTCTAATCCTGCAGTGCTCACAGCGTCCCCCTGCTCAAGAAGGCACATGTGCAGGCCTGTCTGAAGTTTACCAATGAACACCTGGATGGTTCTTGGGAGTGATTGGAAAAAGGTGCTGTGGTCAGATGAGACACAAATTGAGCCGTGTGGAGGAAGAAAAATGTTGACTATGATCCAAACAACATTGTATGCACTGTCAAGCATGGAGGTGGGAACATGTTGTTTGTTTTGGGGGTGTTTCTCTGCTAAGGGCACAGGACTACTTCACTGCATCAATAAGAGAATGGATTGAGCCATGTGCCGTAAAATCCTAGGTGACAACCTCCTCCCCTCCGCCAGGTTAATTTAAAGTTGGTTGTGGCTGGGTCTTCCAGCACGACAATGACCCAAAACATACAGCCAAGGCAACAACAAAGGAGTGGCTTAAAGAGAAGCACATTAAGGTTATGGAGTATCCTAGCCAGTCTACTGACCCTAATCCCATAGAAAACTTATGGAGGGAGCTGAAGCTTTGAGTTGCCAAGCGACAGCTTTAAAATCGTAATGATTTAGAGATGATCTGGACCAAAATTCCCCCTTGTTTGCCAGAGGGATTGCGTATTTATTTCTCTCAGCAAAATGCAAATAAATGTATGTAATGTATACAATGTGATTTTCTGAATTTTATTTTTGATATTCTATCTCTCACTGTTAAAATGAACCTAGTCTTAAAATTGTAGGATGTTATTGTGTTTGTCAGTGGGCAAACTAACAAAATCAGCAAGAGATCAAAAAATGATTTCCTTTATTTTAAGTTGCTTTAAGTCAGACATGTTGTAGACTATCTAGGTAGAGATTAACCCTGAATTCACACTGGTCCCTATAGTCAAGTCAGGTTATTTGGCACTCATCTTTGAGAGATCAAAATACTGTAAACCGAAGGTCTGATTATGATTTCAGAAACATATTTTAAATCACTGATGACATCATATAAAAATATCATGAATAGTTTGTAGCGTTTGACAATATGACGGGGGTCATTGACTGACAAAAAAATGTTATGATTAGCATTTTGAGAAATTACATTTAAAACTTTGTGCATCTCTTTACTATGGATTTCAGTATGTTTTCTAACCTGCTAAAGAACCTTATACAGCATCACACCCCATTTTTTCTACTGGAAAGGGACACTGTCTGATTTACAGACAGACAGGTGTGTTTATTTGCTATTTTTTTTTTCAGAGCTGCTATGTTACACATACAAATCAGCTGTTTTGCAGACAGACAGACCAGATATTTTGCAGACAGAGAGATCTACTGCTTTGCAAACAGACGGATCTAACGTTTAATAGACATACAGATCTGCTGCTTTGCAGATTAATATTGTCTGTTTTGCAGGCAGACAGGTTGATTGTGTTGCAGAGAGACCAATCTGCTTTTTTACAGACAGACAGATCTGCTGTTTTGCAGGCATATATATTTGATTGCCTGTTTTGCAGACAGACTGATTGGTTGCTTTGCAGATATACTGATTGGCTTGCTTGTCAGATCTCCTGTGTGTGTTTTTTTTCAGGAGGAAAGCTTGTCTTGTTGGTAGATTTACACCCAATGTTAAATGTATAACTACAGCCTTAAGATCCACTGATTTGCAGACAGACAGATTAGCTGATTTGCAGAGAGACAGGTCAGCTGATTTGCAGACAGACAGATCAGCTGTTTGGCAGTCAGACGTTTGCAGTGTGAAGTTATGTGCTTTGCCCTCTGGTTTGTTGCGATGTGGCCCATTAACACCCAAGGACGTCCACTTCACTTCACCAAATAGCCGAGTGACACTGTTTAGTCTTTGTGTTGTGTTGAAAGCCAGTAGTGTAAAATGACATCACTGGAGTGTATGTGTGTGTGTGAGAGAGAGAGAGAGAGAGAGAGAGAGAGAGAGAGAGAGAGAGAGAGAGAGAGAGAGAGAGAGCTCGTCTTGGACAGCTTTTATCATTTGTATCTAAATGACTAAATTGCTGAGTTATGGAGTTCAGTAATGGAAAATTGAAGCACTCTCATCAGACTGAGCCGCGCTGCTCTTTACCGGAGCACAGAGCCGTAAGGAGGAACTGCAGTTAGAAGGAAAGATTCATTTGACCTGATGCAAGCTTTTACTCTTAATCACTCTGGGCCAAAATACTTAGCAATAAATATCTGACAAGTGGCTTTGAGATAGTTCTGTTCCATTGACTCTTTTATTTAAACGCTGTTTATAATTGTACCCCAATTTTTCCCTGATTTGGAAGGCTAATTACCCAATTCCTGCTCATATGAACTCTCAAATTCTCCTCTTTTCAAACTGCTGAATGCACCAGATCCCTAGCTCGGATACATCAGCTAACAGACACCAGTGCTGACTGACATCCCACTAGGAGTGATGATGGGAGAGAGCATGGCCAGTTGTGCTCTCTCGGATTCTGGCTGCTGATGGCAAGCAGTATGATCCTGGATTCCAATTACAGTCCCCATGGAAACCTCAGAGTTCTAAATATAAAAAATAAAAATAAGAATAATGATAGTAATGCTGTATTAGTAAGTTGGAAAACAGTGTAAAACCAGAATCTTCAGAATTCCAAAACAGATTACAGATGTTTAAATGTTAAGTGCTGAGTGACAACCTCCTTCCCTCAGCCAGGATATTAAAAATTAGTAGTGGCTGGGGCTTCCAGCATGACAATGACCCAAAACATACAGCCAAGGCAACAAAGGAGTGGATCTGAAGCTCTCAGTTGCCAAGCAACAGCCTCAAAATCTTAATGATTTAAAGATGATCTGCAAAGAGGAGTGGAACAAAATTTCTCCTGACATGTCTATCTATCTATCTATCTATCTATCTATCTATCTATCTATCTATCTATCTATCTATCTATCTATCTATCTATCTATCTATCTAAGGTAATATACAGTACAAGCTAAAATTCGAACATACCATTTTATTCAATCCTATGTTGTAAATAAACACTGAAGTGATTCAAAATATGAAAAAAAAAAACCCATAAAGAATCATGTAGCAAACTTAAAAGTGTTAAACAAACCATAATACTCTGCAACAGAAGTAACTCTGTTTTTCCTTTCCTGGGGTGGTCCTGATGAGAGCCAGTTTCATCAACGTTTTTAATACCCTTTTTGACTGCACTTGATGATACTTTGAAAGTTATTGAAATTTTTTGGATTGACTCACCATCATTTCATAAAGTATTTTTTTTCTTTACTTAGTTGAGTAGTTCTTTCCATAATATGGTTTAGGTCAGGGGTGTTCAAACTACGGCCCCCGGGCCATTTGTGGCCTGTTTTCATTTTTGGAGCGGCCCGCGAGGTATTTTAGAAATAGAATGACAGTTGGCCCGCTGTTAAGCAGGTTTTTATAATGTGAGATTCAAAGTTTGAATGCTAGGTGTCAGAAACGGGCCAAAGAGTCGGAGAGGGTGCGCAGTTCTAGCGCAGAAAAACAGGCCAAAGAGTCCAAAAGCGGAGAGGGTGCAAACTTCTAGCGCAGAAAAACAGGCCAAAGAGTGTAAAAGCGGAGAGGGTGCGCATTTCTAGCACAGAAAAATGGGGCCAAAGAGTCTAAAAGTTGCCGTAATTAAGGAGTTTAATATTAAGAGACATCATGAAATGAAACATCAATTTGAAAAATCTTAGTTTACACAACACTGTTAAAGATAAAGATAGTAAGTCAAGTAAAATGGTGTGTAAATGAAATAATCAGGAAAAAAGTATTATTTAAAGTGGTATATTTCATTATTTGTTTTATTACAGAGTCTGTGGCCCGTGACTTCAAATATATTTCTCCTTCTGGCCCCCAACAAAAAAAGTTTGGACACCCCTGGATTAGAACCCAACTCTACCTTTTCACAACTTTACAACTGAAGCTCGCAAACACATTAAGAGGCAAGAAATTCAAGCAATTAACTCTTGATGAGATCAGCACAGCTCATAAAGATGTGCAAAGCTGTTATCTAAGCAAGATGTTATAATCGAAGAACGTATAATATAAATCATATTCTGGTTTGTTTAAATTTTTTTGTTTACAAAATAATTCCATATGCTTTTCTTCTTAGATTGGAGTTCAGTATTAATCTACAATGCAGAACAAAATAATAAAAAAAAACTCTATATTTAAAGTGTTTTCCAAACTTTTGACTGGTACTGCAGGTCTATTTTGATGTCAGGTTGATTAGAATGTAGACGGTAGAGAACAGCTGACAGGTGAAAATAAATCTCTCTATCACACGTTTTGTGATAACATGAAATATTCAGTGTGGAATTTCCGTGTGTGTGTGTGTGTGTGTGTGTGCTCAGAAAGCAGACTGCAAGAAATAATTGCTTCTACACATCGTTTACACATGCTTAATATAGCAAACCCCAGCAAGATCAGGAGATCCTGGGCTGCCTGATAAAGCCACTCCTTCAATAAATGTTCAGATGTTCACGTGTGTAAAAAAAAATCTGAATTTCAGTTCTACACAGTGTGCTGGGAATCTGCACGGCTTCTGGCTGAACCCGTCTCTATACTGGCCAAACCCAGACTAATCCTGAGGAGGACACCAGGGTGTTGGATGGGGTTGTTTGGAGTTGAAGTCAGACTGGGGGAAAAGCTTTGTGGGATGATTCCCAGTGTTACCCAGAACGTCCACTGGGAATGCTGAGTGAAGAACACATGTCCTTGATTCTGTCCATCATTTAATCCAATGCGATGTCTTTTAGTCTGTTTTAGTCTGATGCTGTTAAAATAGCTTCAGAGTTTAGGAATATACTTACGCCGATGATCGTGGTGGTCTGGAAGTGAGGTGTGTTCAGGTAATTTTTCTGGCATGTTTCTATTTTTGGTGGCAGGAAATACAGGTGCGCCACTGGCCGATTAAAACCCTGACAACAGCCAACAGTCAGCTGTTCAGTCCTATCTTAGCAATGCAGGAGTGCTGTGTGTTCTGTGTGTCCTCAGCTTGTGTACACCCCTTCTCATATACATATATCATATACACATATGTCTTATGCGGCTCGAAATGTGCAAGAGACATGTAATAATTGTCTTATTTAATAATTTCGTGTTACGCCTACAACACGGCCGTGAAAAAATAAGACATTAGTAACTGCCTCTTGCGCATTTCAAGCCGCATAAGACTTTTTAAGATATTTCTTGCGCCCTCAAGATACCAAAGATACATAGATCTATAGATATGAAAATATAGATCAGGGATCGGCAATTAAGTTTGACCGCGGGCCAGATATGTTTTGAAAAATGAAGTGAAATGGGATGGAGCGCTATAGACTAGTAGCTCTCCAGCCCAGAGGGTTGTTGAACCCATTTGCAGAACAGTTGATATCAAAGCAGGTAACCCCAGGAATAAATAAATAAATAAATAAATAAATGAACACAACTATCCTCATGCGGGATCAAACCCGTGTTGTCAGGGTCGCGGTCCAATACACCACCACTGCCCTGGCTAGTGAATTGGGACACAGCTGGGAAAAAAATGCCCTTATAAGGAGAAAAACAGGGGAGGAATGTAAACAAAAGTTTGCCAGAGAAGCATTTTATTCATTAATTTTTTTCCATTATCGTTCATTATATACATTATATACTATACTATTATACTCAAGGGCCAGATGTTTCATGCCTGTGGGCCACATCTGGCCCATAGGCCACCTATTGCCGAACTTTAATATAGATCTATAGATTGGTTAAATAGTGCTCATGGGCTCAACAAGACCTCTGAAAGTGTCCTGTAGTATCTGGCACCATGACATTCCAGCAGCAGAGTATTTAAGCTCTGGAAGTTATGAGGTAAGGTCTTCATGACTATTAATAAGCCTAGGGAACTCAAGATCCTCGAGTTCTTTTGTTATATTTGAAAACTATTACTGTATAATGATCAAATACACACCATGTTACTATAGATCTGCAAAATTCAGTGACTACAGTTCAAACTCTAACTTTTTAGCCTTTTATTGGCTTCCTGACACCATTCTATGGTACTGCTCTGCTTTATTCATAGCTAACGCTAGCTACAGTACTCTGTTCGGATGCTCCCTTATTGTGATGCCACAATAATTAAACCGTCATAAAACCACCCTGGAAACATTCCTCTCCCATCAACCCCCACCGGAGCACCACCAACTAGATCAGTTGAATATCCGCCATTTTGGTCTGTTGGTTGAGAAACTCAGACTGTACACAGCAGGTTTAGCCAGCAGACTTCTTCTGAGGGAGGGATCTGTACCTACTCTCCGTGGCAAGTCAGCAGATGGGGGAGATGTACGTGAATTTACTTAAAAATAATGTTTTGAAAGTTTTGTGTTTCTGTCACAGTTAAACATGGACTAGCTTGTTTTTGTGTTTGCACAAACAAACACTAATGTTTGGTGAACGCTCAGCGCAAACATGGCGTTTGCATTAAAGTGACATAGCCCTTAAATGGCTCATTCTGAAATAGACTGAAACTGGTAGGAATAGAGCTGGTGAGATCTCTTTATGTGAGGTAATGTGATTGTGAGCAAAGAACCTTAAGCACGTTTTTTTTTACTTATTTTAACTTGTGTAAAAGAGGTATAATCTGTTTTCTTAAAAGAAATTGAGGCTGAAATAGTGACATTAAACTATTTTGAGGACTTGTTGCTCTGAAAAGCATTGGTGAAAACATCTCAAAATGTTTTTTTTTTATAAAAAAATTGTGTTTCCAAAGGTTTGAACTGTCAGTATTCATATGTATACAAGCCTTTTAGACTGCATTAAACAAGGCCACTTTCTGGCCCTCTTAAGTGGGTTCAAGCTAATGCGCACTACACCTACACAGTTCCACTCACGCTCCCGTCCACGCTGCGGAATCTCTCCGCCATCCAAACGTGACACAGGACACACTCGTGACTTTTACAGATCACACACACAAATGGCATTCTGAAATGTTTTGGCCCTGACGACTGAGAAGCTCTTCTATCAGCGAACCACGCTGCAGGCCTTCTGGTCAGAAGGGGCGGAAAGAAGTGCTTTAAAATCATAACGAGTCAGATTTCAGCAGCACGAAATAAACGTCAGGCTTCCTTCAGAGATGAGAGCGTAAATCTTCAATTAGCTCTGCTTTTGTTCCTCACCTGATTGGATTTGAGTGTTCAGGCGAGATAGAGGCCTGAGCTCGCCTTCATTTCATATGTACAACAAAATGATCAGCATTACAGCAAATGAGAGGTGGGAAGCAGAGCTGGGAGGACATACTTTAAACTGTATTTTACATAAACGTGATATTTAGTGTTTAAGTTAATTAAGTCTCTTGATTAAAAAATAGTCAGATTAAAAAGACCTAATAATATTTTGTAATTAATTACTGTTAATCACACTTTTCTCCTTCTTAAGTTATTTGTTAATATTGAGTATTTAAATATTCTGCATTTTAGATTAATACTTAAGTCATCCAAACCAGAATCAAATAAACCAGAATATGTTTTATATTTTAGATTCTACAAAAATAGCACCTCTTGTTTAGATGACAACTTTACACATCTTGGTGTTTTTTTCTAAGTCAGCTTTCAGTTAACAGCTCTGCTGAACTTTTCAAGAGTTCTTACTTGAAATTTTTATGCCCTTTTAATGTGTTTGAGAGCATCATTTGTGAAGTTGTGCAGAGGTAGAGTTTGTATACAGTGAATAGCCCTATTTAAGTAATGTTCTATTTCAGATTATGGCAAAAAACTACTCAACTAATTAAGGAAAAAAAAAAAACTTTAAGAAATAAAGGTCAGTCAATCCGAAAGGAATAAATGTAAATATTATAAGGAAGATTTTGACTTTGGGACTCCAGCAGACCACAGTGAGAACTAGGGATAAAAACATGGAACACTGGTAAACCTTCCCAGGAGTGGCCGGCTGACCGAAATTATTCCAAAAGGGCATGGACAACTCATCCAGGAGGTCACAAAATAACCCAGAACTACATTTAAAGAACTGCAGGAAAGAGACTGGTTGAAAATGGTATTAATGGGAAAGTTCCAAGACAAAAAACACTGCTGACCAAAAAGAACACAAAACCCATTTAGCATTAACCAAAAAAAACCTTAATGATCCCCAGGACTTTGGAAAAATATTATTTATACTGACGTGACAAAAGTGGAACTTTTTAGAAGGTGTGTGTCCCGTTACAGCTGACGTAAAATGAAGGGCTGCCTCGAGGTCACAGGCTGCGGAGCGGAGCTGACGGTCTGTCATTGGTCCCGCCCATAACCAGCCCTTTTACAATAATCACACCTTTTTTTAATAGAGCTGAATAACGTCTTAAAAAAAGAATTCTGTATATATTTGAAAAAACGTGATTGAAAGTTGTCTGTTTTGCCATTGAAACCTATGGGGATGGGTGGGTGGGGTTACACAGCTTTCTGAAACCGAACAGCAGGGGAGGCCCGACCTGTGGTAGCTTCACTTTTGAGAGACGATGCTCCGTCCAGCTATACACAGTCTATGGTTAAAGCTGCCCTGCCCTATAAAAAAAACACACCTTACATAACCCAAACACAAAACTTTAACCCCTCAGATATGTATGATGTGTTCTCTTTAGCTAGATATTCTGACATTTAAAAGCAAACTTTCATTGTTTGCAGAGAGATGAACTGTGGTGTGATCATTCAAGCCTCACTCGTGCAGATCAAAGAACAGATGAGTGCTCAGATCAATACAAAGAACACGCAAGAAGCAATTCCAATGATGAAAGAATCATTTACTTCATGATTTCAGGTGTTCAGACAAAACACACACTGACTTTCATCTGGAAATCACTTTCTGACCGACACGACCACCCCCAACATGGGCATTCTTAAATTCACAGGTTACAAGGAAACTTGGAAAATGCAGAGAGAAAACAAAGGGACAGAAATGCAGAAACCTTAAAAAAAGACCAAATGATCCTAGAGGTTCTGTACTGGACACTTACAATATTTTTTTTTTATCATACTTTTTTCCCCCAATTTAGCTATGGCGATAATCCTATCCACCTTTTTTTTTTGCTGTACTGCCCTATCACTAGTAATGCCACAATTCCAGGAGGGTGAAGACTAGCACATGCCTCCTCCAATCAGTGGCATGCAGTGAATATAGTGGGGTACCCCTTCTGCAACCACCCACCCATACCCCCCACCGCCAACCGACACATAGATAAATATTACAATAACTACATATTCTCTGTCTTGACTTAATACACATCAACAGCCCATAAATACAACTACAACTTACAAAAGTATACAATAGATCCAACAATAAATGCTTAATTTACCTACAAGTACAGCCGTTCAACAAAGATCACTCATTTGTATGCCTACAGTAATTACACCAGAGCAGTCAAAACATTAAGTACACACAAAAAAATCACCAGTCAGGCGGCCTATTATTTTGAATTAGTTTCACATTGAAGGACAGCCTTTAAAAATGCCTTTTAATTTAATATGACACATTATCTGTCTTTTTTGCAGTCACAATTCCATGATAGTTCGCTAACTATTGAATTAATCCAGCATGAGCTCCGTTTATGACTAAGCACCGCGTAACACCTTCAACACAGTGCTGAGAAGGGGTTACACAGCCATGGCCCTGCCCCCATAGTGAAAATCTTGAATCTGATTGGTTGGATTGTCCTATGACTTTGCTAATAGATTCATTACTACACCCTTCTCAAAACCAGGAGAAGGGTCACGCAGTCACGCGGGGGCAGAAGCCTTTTTAAAAAGCTTTGATTGGTTAAAACCGCTGTCAGTCAGATAAGAGTCCTGTAGCAACTGAAAAACACAGACTAACGCTTTAAATTAGTTGCTGTTTTTAATTTTAGTTAATTTATAAAATACATTCTTACACTTACAATAGCTTTGATTTATATTTCCTGATTAAAAATTATGTAATTATTTACATGCATTTATTGTCACCCTTTCTCTGAAGGGTTAGAAAGGCCTCACTGCACACCACTGCCTCCAATACATGTAAAGTAATTTAAAGCTGTAAATGTTGCACAAGTAAATCGATGTAAAGACATCTCTCTTCTCGCATGTCTTCCATGATTCTCATGAACCTTTACAGTGTCTCTTTAATGTCCACCAATCATCTACAATATCCCAGAAATCAGATAAATTAGCATATTAGGCTCTTTAAGTAAACAAAAATCAAGTGAGCCAGAGAGAGTGTGTGACAGAGCAAGTGTGTGACAGATTGGTCTCTCCTTGTGCTTAGGCCTTTCAGTGTGCTCTGTGGGCGAGATATACATCTTGCCTTTTGTTCACTAGACACCAGCCTGCAAAAGTTCATTTCACCGAGGTAGTACCAAGCCACCCCCCTCCTTAAAACACTAAACCTCAACCGCAACAAACACACCACATATTTATATATTTATTCAGCTGTCTTATTTTTACTTATCTATATATTGCTGTCATTAAAAGTCAAAGAAACTGATTCAGAAACTAAAATGGCCTCTTAATTATTTCCAGAGCTATATATATATATATATATATATATATATATATATATATATATGTTTAATTAAAATGAACATTGTTATTTTTTCTATAAACTACAGATAACATTTCTCCTACATTCCAAATAAAAATATTGTCATTCAGAGCCCTTATTTGCAAAAAAAAAAAGAGAAATGGCTGAAATAACAAAAAAGATGCAGAGCTTTCAGACCTCAAATAATGCAAAGAAAACAAGTTCATATTCATAAAGTTTTAGGAATTCATAAATCAATATTTGGTGGAATAACCCTGGTTCTTATTCAGAGTTTTAATGCATTTTGGCGTTGTTCTCCTCCACCAGTCTTACACACTGCTTTTGGATAACTTTATGCTATTCACTCCTGGCGAAAACAATTTAAGCAGTTCAGTTTGGTTTGATGGCTTGTGATCATCCATCTTCCTCTTGATTATATTCCAGAGATTTTCATTTGATTAAATCAAAGAAACTCTTCATTTGATTGGTCTCTTATTTATATGTGTAAAGTCTAAATGTAAACGTTTTTCTTTAGTATAAACAGGATTCTTTGTGGAACTAAAGGTGGTTCTTCTATGGTACAGTTAAAAATAACCCTTTTAAGCATGATTATTTTCACAAGTGTATGATTAACTGAAATGAAAAGCACTAGTTTCACTTACCTACACTTCCACAGAAAAAGAAAATTAGATTAGTGTAAACAGGGGAATTGTTGTGTGTTGTACCCAAAAATAAAACTGACATAGACGTCAGTTATTAAAGTGAAAAATTCAGATATATTGATTAAAGATTTTATAAAGATTCTTTAATGTTTTAGTCTGAAAAATGAAAGAAATAAAAAGTAAATCTCACTGCGATTTGGTTTATTCTATTTAAACCCTGAGTACCACCATCGGAAGTGTGAAATAATGAGGTAATTCCTGTTGAGTTTTCATTAGGGGAAATGTCATTTCAGTGGGGTATTAACTGAAGAGGCCTGACCTCTGGGTGATTACCCTTTGGAGAGCTTGTGCTGTGTTTGTATGTGAAATTAATAAATATATAAATAAAATCACAGGTCCTCTCACTAACGATGTGGTTAATGAAGAGATTCGGGTCACATGACATGACGATGGTAACCTTCAGCGGCTGGAAGAACATGACAGATTCAGTTGAGTAAATCAAACTATTATTTAAAAAGTATTATTTTTTCAGCTGCCTTATGCCTGGTCCACACTACAGGACAGTCGGGTTGGTATTAAGGCTGATTGCATTTTCTGTGATGTTATTTAAAAATTATATTTGGAGTGGGTAGAGCTAAGTGGTTGCTATGGCCTCTACATTCTGTACTGCTTCTAAACCCATACATCATCCAGAGCATCCTCCCAAACTACCCTTCCTATTTTTAGCATTTTTCAAATTTGAGCTAAGGGTGAAATCAGTAAAAATCAGGGGGTTTAGTTACCCTTTAAGCTAACACGGCTAGTTTTCACATTTGAAAGTCGAGTTCACACCAAGGTTTTTGTGTTTATTACATTGTGTGCTGCAAATTTAGTCCGGTTAGTTTTGGTTTCACACTGCAGTTTAGTGACTGAGTGCACTGATAAACTTTACTACATCCTGTTATCATCACTTATATGGACGGAATTGATTGGTTGATTCAGCAAGTTGTTTTTTCAGGTGTTGTGCTGAATTCTACCT
This sequence comes from Astyanax mexicanus, assembly GCF_023375975.1. Taxonomy (NCBI): domain Eukaryota; kingdom Metazoa; phylum Chordata; class Actinopteri; order Characiformes; family Acestrorhamphidae; genus Astyanax; species Astyanax mexicanus. Next base: position 40,905,538 of record NC_064421.1, read on the forward strand.
CCCTGACAAATTTGACTCCCCTTCACTGGCCCTTGCGTCACGTAGCAGAATGACTGTAACCGATTCCCCTCAGATTTCTTTCACTTCTGTTTATGAGTAAGGGTTAGTCTACAGTTATAGCTATATAGATACAGAATAGCCAGAATAATCTGTTAATAATCTGGACCTATACTGCTGCAAGGTCAACTTCCTGTAATTGGTTTGAACGTGTTAATCATTTTAAAAAGTGTTTTCACACTGCAGATGAACCGGACCATGATTCAATTCAGATCTAATCCAAGACCACCTCTTTTGGTCAGAACAATTTTGGTCCAGACTGTAGTGTGTGGCACCTTTTACACCTGCTATTTTGATTTGAAGTTTCTACAGCCAGTCCAAACAATTCTTATTGAATGTTTGTGTTTGATTCTAGTTTATTTACTTACTCTAGAAAGCTAAACATTTAGTTTTTGGGCTAATTGGTTTTTAAATACTTAAATAATATGGTTAAAATACTACTGTCTAGACTGTACTAACTACTGTCTTCATATGAGTGGCCTTACCCATTTTGCAATCTGCAAATTATTGATTATTATTACTAGTTAATACAGTATACCACTGATCTAAAATATCACGCAGGGAAACGTAGGAGATAGGGAGACAGACTAAGGGAGAGAGAGAGAGAAAGAGAGAGAGAGGGGAGAGAGTGAGAGAGAGAGAGATTTTGGCCCCATAGACCAAGGAGAGACTTTTTTCCTCTATAATTAAGTCCCCTTCTCTGCTGCCCATTACTCTTCTTCAAGAGCTGCTGCTCATCATGAAAATTACAGTCTTTTTCCCTCTCTCTCTTTCTCTCTCTCTCGCTCTATCTCTTACTTTCTATATTTCTCTCTCTCTTTCTCTGTCTTACCCTCTTTATGTCTCTTTTTATATCTGTCTGTATCTCTGTGTCTCTCTCTCAATCTCTTTGTTTCTCTCTTTCACTACCTATGTCTCTCTCTCTCTCTCTCTTTCTCTCTCTCACCCTCTTTATATCTCTCTCTATCTGTTTGTATCTTTGTATGTCACTCTATCTCGCTCTCTCGGTCTCTCACCCCCTTTGTGTATCTCTCTATATCTGTCTCTATGTGAGTATATCTCTCTCTGTATGTCTTTCTCTCTCTCGCTGTCTTACCCTTTTTGTGTCTCTCTCTATATCTCTTTCACTCTCTTTGTTTCTCTCTTTCATTACCTATGTATGTATCTCTCTCTGACTTTCTCTCTCACTTTCTCTGTCCCACCCACTTTATGTCTCTCTCTATATCTGTCTATATCGTTGTATGTCTTTCTCTCATCTTCTTTGTTTCTCTCTTGCACTATATCTGTGTACATATGTGTGTCTCTCTCTGTCTTTCTCTCTCTGTTTCTGTCTCTCACCCTCTTTACCTCTCTTTATATCTCTGTATCTTTATTTGTCTCTCTTCCATTCTTTCTCTCCCACCCTCTTTATGTCTCTCTCTATATCTGTCTCTATGTGAGTATATCCCTTACTGTATGTCTTTTTCTCTCTTGCTGTCTCACCCTCTTTATGTCTCTCTCTATATCTGTCTCTATCTCTCTTTGTCTGTTTGTTTCTCTCTTTCACTACCTATGTATGTCTCTCTTTCTGTCTTCCTCTCTTTATTTCTCTCTCTATATATCTGTTTGTATCTCTGTATGTCTATCTCTCTTACTCTCTTTGTTTCTCTCTTTCACTACCTATGTATCTCTCTCTCTCTCTTTCTCTGTCTCACCCTCTTTATGTCTCTCTCTTTATATCTCTGTCTGTATCTCTCTGTGTCTCTCTTTCACTCTCTTTGTGTCACTACTATGTACTGTATGTCTTTCTCTCTCTCTCACTGTCTCACCCTCTTTATGTCTCTTTATATCTGTATGTATCTTTGTATCTCTCTGTGTGTGTCTCTCTCTTTCAAGGCCAATGGTGCTCTCTCTGGACTCCAGCAGATGATGGCAAGGTGCATAACCGGGATGCAAACCAACAATCTCTCGATTATAGTGGCAGCACTTTAGACTGGCACTCTCAGCAAAGTTCACAATGAATGCCAAAGTTATTTTTCTTTATTGTACATCCTATTATTGTTCATGTTGTTGTGCAGCTTGCCATAACCGGTTGAATGTTTGCATGACTGGAAATAAAACGTGGTTAAGCTAGAAAATTTGGTTTCTGTGTAGTCTGAAGTTTTATAAACATGAGAATTAAAATTTTAACTCATGTTATGAGGGTCCAAGGGCAAAGTATTCTGATAACGACCCACTAAACTATCTTCTTAAGGGTTAATCAGATGTATTAGATGAGACTGGATTTCAGGAGTCAGAACTTCAGGAAAGCTCCATTCAGTCTGGAGTGTCTGTTATTTACAATTCAAGTCACAAAATGACTGCAGTCTCTGACATTCAAGGGCAACAGCAGGAGAAAGGTGTGTGTGTGTGTGTGTGTGTGTGTGTGTTTGGGGGTTGATGACGAAGAGTATGAGTGTGTTCAGTCTTCACTTTACCATCTTGATTCAGCACTTTTCTGTTCTTAAGGCAAAAACAACTATGATGTTGATCCCTCTAGATCAAGAATTTTTGATAAAATGTATTAATTAGTGCCCATCTAGTATACAAACCCATTACCTTTTCATGTTTATAACTCCAGTACCTGTTTCTACATACAGACCTGCAGCTCTCCATTATCTACTATGTGCTCGTACCCTTTTAAATTTATAACTCAGAACCTGTTTCTACATTAGCTATAGCTCCACAAGTTTTTCCTTGCCACTGTTGTCACCACAATTTATGGCGTCACTGTGGTGCTCAAAAGAAACTTGGACCTGTTTTCTCTGAAAAACTGCTGAAAAGCGGATATATAAATACATTTGAATGTAATTAAATTTGCCAATGCCAAACAGCTTATTCTGCCATTGACTTGACTGTTGTTTGACGATCTTTTCGGGACGCCCACTTTGCTGCCTGTCTCTGACATCTCTCGTCATTTAAAACACAAGTATTGATATAAACAGAAAAAGATAAGCTGTTTGGCATTGGCAGAGAAGATTTGTTAATTTTGTTCATGGGTACAACCCACATACTCAGCTCATACCTCATACTGCACTCATATCATCTTTATTGCCAATAAACATTGAAACAACAAATAAATAGTATACTAAACACAAATGTTTTTTGCTTTTTGTGCTATGTTTGCAAAGTGTAGCTAATAAAAGTAACAGTGGATGTACGAACTAGGAGGTGGTCATAATATTATGCTTGATTGGTGTATCTTTTGTTCAGAGGTGGAAAAAGTACTGAAAATTTGTAATTAAGTAAAAGTACCTTTACTTTGCTAAAATTCTACTCAAGTAAAAGTAAAAATACCCATCTAAAAATCTACTCGAGTAAAAGTAAAAAAAGTACTCAATTTAAAATGTACTTTGAGTAAAGGCTACATAGTTACTTTTAATTATTTGATGTAAAAATTACATCAAAATTACAAATTACTCATAAAATCTACTCAATTACAGTAACTTGAGTAAATGTAATTACTTTCCACCTCTGCTTTTGTTTCAATTAACACTAGTACTAGTGAGAATAATTAGCAGATATGTACACAGAGAAACTGAGAAAGAAACAGGTGTTGATTATAGACAAGCCCCTCCCACACCGTGTGCTGATTGGCTCACCCGCTGTATGACTGACAGCTGTATCAGACGTTGACAAGTAGTAGAGAGCGCAGCCTCCGGCTTGGCCACGCCTCTCCTTGGCTGTGATTGGCTGGTCGCGTGTGAGAGACAGCGGCGCGGAGCAGATCAGTGGAAGAGCGCAGGCAGAGTTCAGTACTGAAGCGGAGCGGGCGAACTAAAGTATCGGGGGAAAGTGAGGACCTGCTGCCGCTTTCTGCGCTTTAACTCCGGCTTCCAGTGGAGAAACTCAGCGCTGCGACTTCATTTGCTTGTGTTTTGCTTTATTTTAGTTTTTTTTAATCCGCTCATCACTGCAGGAATTACAGTAGAGGCTGAATAAATAAGTTTATCAGCTGCTGTCTGTGTTCAGGAGGTTCTGCAGACTGTAAACTCGCTGGAAGTAACTATGTAAACACCCGTCGAGCTCCAGTCGAGCCCCGCTCTCTCTCTCTCTGACCGACTCCAGAGATGATTCCTCCGGCCAACATGACCGCCACCGACGACTGTGTGGGCTGTAAGGAGAGCGAGGGGGACGCCGCCGACCTGCCGCCCCAGTCCCCGTCCTCAGTCAGCCAGCAGGAGTCCAAGGTACGCTCATCTCTACCTAACGGTCCTAACTAACGCTAATTCTGAAATTAGGGTGGGCGATATGGCCCTAAAATAATATTACAATATTTCACTGTTTTTTTTACGATAACAATATTTACGATATGAAAAAACATTAAATTCTAAAAAAAAACTATTAATAAATAAATAAATAAACACTGCAACAAAATAAGGATACAATTTTACAAAAGTCAATAATCCATGATATATCATGAAATGATATTGATCTAAATTAATATCACAATATCTTGCTGTATTTTTTGCGCTAACTATGTTTTTGTGATTATAAAAAAATATTTTTGTGATAATATTTTAGTCGTATAAAAATCATTGCAAAAATGTTTGCGATAACGCTATTTTCTGGTGATATAAAAAAAAACATTTATTTTTTTGTACACTATTGCAACAAAAACAAAAAAACTTTTTTTAATTATTTGACAATATTATTGCATATGATATGATAGGGTTCAAACCTAATTGAGATTTTCACCAGATTGTAACAGAAGTCAATGATCCAACAAGTCAGGATAAATCTGCGACATGGCCCTAAATTAATATTAATATTTAAAATTTCGCTGTATTTTTGCGACAACATTATTTTTGGTGGTATGAAAAAATATTCACAATGCCACAAAATAACAAAATAACACAAAAAAAATAGTGATTTTTACCAGATTGTAACTGAAGCCAAATATTCCAATGCGTCATGATAAATGGGCGATATGGCCCTAAATTAATTTCACCATATTTTACTGTATTTTTGCTATAAAAATATTTTTAGTGATATGAAAAAATATTGATTTTTTTTAAGAATTCAAAGTACAACAAAATAAAGATAACATTTTATTTGGCAATATTATTGCATACAACATGATATGGTGAAAATTGTGATTTTTACCAGATTGTAACAAAAGTCAATGATTCAACATGTGGTGATAAATGGGCGATATGGCCCTAAATAAATATCATGATATTTCACTATATTTGTGCTATACCACCAATATTTTTTGTCTATCAATAACAGTGATGAACTGTATTTACAGCATCTGTCACTGAATAAACATTGGTACAGATGTCCATTGTAGACATTCTTGGCAGTTATTTTCCAGCTTTTATATTGTTTATATCAGTATTGAAACCAATATCGACCACAATTAAGAAATATAGTGTGATATGAATATTGAACATATTGTCCATCCCTATGATTTGAGGTTTTCAAAAAGAATGATGCTGATGCAAGTGAGTCTGGTAAGGACTTTAAAAAGGTTATAGAACAATTAGACCCCACAGTCAGGCATTCCACGGTCTGCTAAATCATTCTGTAGGTTTCATAGAGTGACTGTATAATGACAAGAATTATTTATATAATGCTAGTTTATGAGTCATGTAAATCACCTGTAGGTTACAGACAAAGCTGAGCAGAAACTGTCCTCCAGAACATCTTCAGGTGAAATAATTATTAATACGAATTCTTTGTGCGTTCAGAACTGAGTTTTAGGATATGTGTTTCTAATTGTGGATTCATTCAGTCTTAAATAATATTTTTTATCATCTTTATACTGGTTGTGGTGGATCTGCAGCCTACCCTGAATAATTGGCCACAAGGCAGGAATAGCACCTAGATAGAGGTGGTGGAGGTCCATCACAGGCTTACAGTACTGTATATGAGCACCAGAAAAACATAAAGGCTTGAAACAAAACCCATAATCCCAATAGAGGAGCTAATAGAAACTAAATATGATGGGCCTAAATGGAGCATTGAAAGAAGTTCATTACTTTCCTTACAGAAATCATTGACCTGCTTAACGAGTTTTATGACTCTATTGCACAGCAGATTTCCCACTGTTAAATTAACAGTGTGAGAGTTAAATTTAACACTAGGAGTATTGGTTCAATACTGGCAATTGTGTGGTGCATCTTATAGGATAAACATTTATCAGTACATGTAATTGAGTAAATTTTACTAGTTAAAGTTAAATTATAAAGCATTCAGACTTTGGTTGCTTTCATTGTACTTGGCATGACAGAAGCTGCGCTTTGTAACTTTTGTGTACAATTTTTTTTAATTATGCCATTGTAGTATTATATTAGTGGCATAAAATGATCATGGTGAAGTGAGGTGGAGTTTCTTTGATTTTACCGGATTGAAAACCTCTGGAATATAATCAAGAGAAAGATGGATAATCACAAGCCATCAAACCAAGCTGAACTGCTTTGAACTGAATTTTTGCACCAGAAGTGACATAAAAAGCAAAAGCAGTGTGTAAGACTGGTGGAGGAGAACATGGCAAGATGCATAAAACAAAACTGATTTAAAAAAGAAAAAGGGTTATTCCACCAAATATAGATTTCTAAACTTTTAAACTTTTTAATTTATGAATATGAACTTGTTTTCTTTGCATTATTTGAGGTCTGAAAGTTCTGCATCTTTTTTGTTATTTCAGCTATTTCTTATTTTCTGCAAATAAGTGCTCTAAATGACAAGATTTGTGTTTGGAATTTGGAAGAAATGTTGTCTGTAGTTTATAGAATATAACAACAATTTGTTCATTTTACTCAAATATTTACATGTAAATAGCAAAATCAGAGAAACTGATTCAGAAACTAAAGTGCTCGCTTAATTTTTTTTTAAAGATGTATTGTTTATTGCAATAATATATGGAATAATATATATATATATATATACATATATTGTCCAAAACAGGATGCAGGGTTCAAGGACTCAGGTCAGTGCTTCCAAAACATTTCCAAACGTTTGTGTATCAGATTGTATAGCAGCGTATTTGGCTTGACTTCATCACTGGACTGTGATGTGCTGTATAATTTATCATGCAGGAGGATTTGCATGTCCTTTTTTGCAATGTGTAAATGAAGGAGACGAGTGGGACAGATTTACGGTGTGGTGGGTGAGTCGTGGGATGTGTTTAGTCACTGGTATTGGCATTTTGGCTGCTTTTTTTTCAGCTCTCCATCCACTATCTGGGTCATCTCTAGCCCTGAGTTACTACAATTAGGCCTAAAATATCGGACAGGTCACTGTGTTTGAGTTATCCGCCGCCAGTTGCTGTTTTCTCCTTGTGTTAAATGTCTGCCGACACATTTTCGCTGCTCTGCTTTGTTACAGCCTCACACATTAACATGCTGTTCAAATACCGGCTTGTGTGGAGTGATCAGAAGGCCGCCAGTGTTGGCCAGCATTGTCCTGAACAATAGGGTTATAAATCAGCTGATAATAAATTAAGAGATAGCGTTAATGTACCTTTAGCAAATTTATTCTAGAAACTTTACAATGGTTGTGTATTGGCATGAACGTGGCGATACAATATTTGTCACAAACATAATATTGTGATGCTTCAATATGTTGATATTTTTGACAACAAATTTTGCCTTAACAGAAAATCTTGGAATCTAGGAATTTGAATTGGTGTGAATAATAGAAATAAGAATTATGATGTTTGATACGATACAATACCTGCCTAAATATCTCAATACCAATACTGAAATGATACCACTGCAAAAACCTAAATCAGTACCAATATCAGTGTCAGTATCAGTGTCTGTCAGTGTCAGTATCAGTACCAATATCAGTGCCAGTATCAGTACCAGTGTAAGTGCCAGTATCAGTGCCAGTACCAGTGCCTGTCAATGTCAGTATCAGTATTTGTATCAGTGTCAGTATCAGTTCCAGTGTCGGTGTCAGTATCTGTGTCAGTGCCAGTGTCAGGGTCATTATCTGTGCCAGTGCTAGTATCAGTGCCAGTGTTGGGGTATGTATCTGTGTTAGTGCCAGTGTCAGTGCCAGTGTGAGTACCAGTGTGAGTGCCAGTGCAAGTGCCAATATCAGTATCAGTGGCAGTATCAGGGTCATTATCTGTGCCAGTGCCAGTATCAGTGCCAGTGTTGGGGTCAGTATCTGTGCCAGTGCCAGTGTCGGGGTTAGTATCTGTGTGAGTACCAGTGTCAGTGCCAGTGTGAGTGCCAGTGCAAATGCCAGTGCCAGTACCAGTGTTAGTGTTAGTGTTAGTGTTAGTGTCAGTGCCAGTGCCAGTGCCAGTATCAGTATTAGTATCAGTACCAGTATTAGTGTCAGTACCAGTATCAGTGCCAGTATCAGTACCAGTATTGTCAGTGCCAGTGCAGATGCAGCAGTGTGTATGTGGTCAGTTCAGCAGCAGTTAGTTGTGTTTATTATGGGGTATAATGGTATTTCTGTGTTTGGTGTGTGGTGGGATTTGCTCTCTGTGGTCTGCTTTGACTTGGAAGGAGCTGTCAGTGTCTGTATCTCTGTCAGTGAATGGCCTCAGGCGAGGCGATGGAAATCCTCCTCAGGGTCGTAACTAACTGTCTGCTTAAACTCTAAAGAACTCTGCTGAAGAGCCACACAAACACACAGACAGACACACACACACACACACACACACACACACACACAAAGACATATACAGGCAGTCTGTAGAGCTGCTTCTGGGGCTCGTAACCCTGCATGCTTCACTCTGAGCTCCTGGAGAAATCCCTGTGTGGAACGAGATTCTGAGACTGTTATTCTACACTGTTAGAGAAAAACAGTCAAAGATTTAATCTGTTAAACATCATATAAAATCTGTAAATATCTGCAGCAACTTTTAAAACTTTTAAATAGATCTATCAAACACAGTGTTCCTCTGTTTCTTTCATGCCCCCTGCAAGGTTCAGATATTTTAAATTTTGCAAGCCATGGTTCAGCCGAGCCTCAGTGTGCCTCTGCGTGGTCAGTCATATAGAACCTAATCTGTGACAGAGAACCAGAATGAAGAGATATTCCACTGAAACAAAAAGAAAAACACACAGTTGTTTCCAGGACTTTAACAAGTGACCGTAATAAAAAAAAAAATCATAGATTGTTTGATCAGTATATGTGTTCTTTCAAAATTAAATTACAGACAGATAGAAGAATATAGAGTACCAGTCTAAAGTTTGCACATGATTTGGAGGTCAATCGCAAAGACCATCAAAAACAACCATAATGGTGAAACTGGCTCTCATCAGGACCACCCCAGGAATGGAAAACAATGAGCAACAGGATAATGAGTGCACATAACTCACCAGCCTCAAAAAACACAGTTAAAGTTAACAGCACCCCAGATAAGAGCACCTAAATGCTTTACCGAGTATTTTGTTTTGTTTAACACTTTTTTTTTAAGTTACTACATGATTCCTTATATGTTCTTTGATAGGCTGGATGACTTCAGTGTGTTTCCAAACTTTTGAATGATACTGTTAAAACACACTGTGTGCATCTTAAGAACTTAAAGAGAAGTGTCCTTGTAGTTGTTTATGATGTAAAATAAATGGACACAAGAGAGTACAGAGAGTGCTAATGGCTAGCCATTGCATAATGCACTAGCAGGACTATATCAATAATATGATATTTACCACATCGCGTTTAATCAGTGGGGAATGCATTATTCATAGGATCTGCAGAAATGCCTCTAGTACTAGTAAATTGCTTTTAGTGTGAAATAAGGTCTCCACATTCCATTAAGTTCCTGCGTGGGTAATTGTGCGAGGGCCGCTGATTGAACCTGCCCATACGGCTGTCGCTCGCGCAAAGGACACTAATGCCATCTGTGCTGATGCTCTGATACAAACACTGTTTAACCAGTAAACGATCTTTCAATGGGGACGGGAGCTTTTTTATTACCAGTAAACAGTGTTGTTTAAATCTGCCAGATAGATGATAGATGTCAAATTTAAGGTGGTAAGTCTGTTTATACGGGTGGTGTCTATATACACTATATGTCCAAATGTTTGTAGAAACTCTTTCCTTAAAAGCATTAAGCTACAATATTTTTCACACTTTAAGGCGTGCTGTATTATAAGGCACAATATCAATGATATTGTCTTTTTTCTGGTCTTTTTTATACATAAAGCGCACTGGATTATAAGGTGCATTTTAAGAGACACCAGGGGTGGGCGATATGGCCCTAAAATAATATCACAATATTTCATGTTTTTTTGGCGATAACGATACTCTTGGCGATATGACAAAACACTTAAAAAATAATAAAGCACTCCAAATATCTTCATATATCCAGAATTAAAGTAAAATAAATGATACTGGACAGATATAATCTGTCTCTAGCAGATATTTGGGGTATTAAAGGGTATAATATCGTTCGCGATATTTTAAAATGTTGACGATACTATCGTTTACGATATGATATTGCACACCCCTAAGAGACACTATAAGGAACTTCTAATTCAGCAGGTCTTGATGCTGGGTGGTGGGGGCGGTAGCTAGGTAAGTTAAGTAAAGCTAAGCTAAGTAAACAAAACTGGAATAAAACATAAATTATTTTAAAGTTAAATGAGCGCTGGATGTTAATCTAGACATATTTCTCTCCTGAAAACTGTTTATTTGGGTAAGTAAAGCACTTCTGTTTATTTACAGTAAGCTTAGATTCCCAAATTTCTCCAGCACTAAGGCTGGAGCCTTAGCATTATGTCGCCCGAGAGCGCTACACTGAGGAACCCTGAGTGTCCTGATAAGCCAGGGCGATATTAACTTGTGATTTGTCCCGAATAGCTTGTAAGCATAAGCTAAGTAAACAAAAACTGGAATAAAACAAAATTATTTTAAAGTCAGATGAGCACTGGATGTTAATCTACACAGATTTCTCTCCTGAAAACTGTTTATTTGGGTGAGTAAAACACTTCTGTTTATTTACAGTAAGCTTAGATTCCCAAATTTCTCCAGCACTAAGGCTGGAGCATTAGCATTATGTCGCCCGAGAGCGCTACACTGAGGAACCCTGAGTGTCCCGATAAAATCAATGAAAAAACTAAGGAATGAGACCTTTTAAAGACTCCCTAGCTCCAATATGTCAATATCCATTAGTTGTATGTGTAAGATTTCCTATCTACAACGGTAAGTGCTGTATTTGCCATCTGTCGACATTTCTTAAACTCTGCTTGTTTTCATTGTGTCACTTTTGCACTTGTCAGGTAATAATAGGATGAAGAATGTGCCTCTCGATCACACACGCACAGTAGAAACAGACCTAATCCTGTGCCAGAAATCTGTGATTTTTATCAGCGCTCTGTGGCGGAGGAGCAGGAGTGTCTGAGCTAACACAGAGCAGGCGTTTCGCTGTTGACAGCGGGGAGAAATTGAGTTGGAATAGAGGCAGAAGATTTGTTATTTTCCTGCATGCCGCTCTTTTGTTTATGGAAAACTAACTTAACACAAACAGTGGCATTGTCCATGCGGGACTGAGAACACACGAGCCAGGCGATTGTGATCTGGAGGTTGGGTGCTGTGTGAGAGGAGATACTCTTCCCAACTTTAAATAAGATAACACCACAGATCTGTCACCTGAAACCTCCTGACCTCAGCGAAACTAAGGCTGCGTCCCAATTACATACTGCACACTACATACTCAAACACTAGCTAGTATTAATAATGAGTGTGTAGTATAGTTTATAGTTTAGTATAGTTTACATATTCAAGATACAGACTTAAAACAAGATGTTTTTTGAGTGTGATTACAATACTGCGATGTTGCACAATGCAACGGGAGACAAAAGGGGAGGATCTACTCACATCTGGATATTCAGTGGTATGAACTAGTTTGAGCCCCCTTATCATTTTCATGCTTTTACTTTATAAATTTTTGGTTGTTCAGATCAGCAATTTCAGTTAAATATATCATATATCAGATGAGCACAGTGATATTTGAGTGTTGATTTGATTAAACCCAACTGAACTGGAGATGTTCTGTAAAGAACCATAGATCAAAACGGCTCTACTACTACTATTAAAATTCATCCACACTTTATTTTACTTCAAACTGTCTACCTTACCGCCGCTATGATTGTGAAGTCTCAAGCACTCGCTCTCTCTATCTCTCTCTCTCACTCTCTCTGTCTCTTTCTTTATCTTATTTACTGTCTCTCTGTTTCTCTCATTTGTTCTGTCTCGCTTTTAATTGCTCTGTCTCTTTGTCTTTCTCTCTCTCACTTGCGTTGTCTCTCTTTCTCTCACTTGATCTGTCTCTCTCTCTCTCTCTCACTCGCTCTGTCTGTCTCTTTTCTCTCGCTCTGTCTCTCTCTTTTTCGCTCTGTCTCTCTTTTTTCTCACTCTCTCTGTCTCTCACTCGCTCTCGCTCACTGTCTTTCTTTCTCTCTCTCACTTCCTCTGTCTCTCTTTTACTTACTCTGTCCTTTTTTCTCTGTTTCACTCGCTCTGTCTCTCTTTCTTACTTGCTCTGTCTTTCTCTTTCTCTCTTTCTCTTGCTCTCTCTGTCTCTCTCGTACTTGCTCTGTCTCTCTTTTCTCATGCTTACTCTGTCTTTCTTTCTTATTTGCTCTGTCTCTCTCTTTCTCTCTTTCTCTTCCTCGCACTGTCTATCTTTCTTACTTGCTCTTTCTCTCTCTTTCTCTCTTTCTCTTGCCCGCTCTGTCTCTCTCGTACTGGCTCTGTCTCCCTCTTTCTCATGCTCGCTCTGTCTCTCTTTCTTACTTGATCTGTCTCTCTATTTCTCACGCTTGTTCTGTCTCTTTCTTACTTGCTCTGTCTCTCTCTTTTCTCTCTTTCTTTCTCACTCTCTCTCTCTTTGTATCTCTCTCTCTGGTGCTCTTTATCTGTTTCTTTCTCTCTTGCTCGCCGTCTCTCTTGTACTTGCTCTGTCTCTCTCTCTTTCTTTTTACTCTTTCTCTTTTTTCGTTCTCCCTGTCTCTTTCATACACGCTCTGTCTCTCTCTTTCTCTCTCTCTTGATCTGTCTCTCTCTTTCTTTAACTCCTTTTTCTCTCTTTTTCTCTCTTTCTCTCTCTCAATCTGTCTCTCTCACATTCTCTTTCTCTCGCTCTGTCTATCTCTTTCTCTCTTTTTCTCTGTCTCTCTCTATCTATCTTTCTTTCATCTGTATCTAATGCTGATATTTCTTAAAAATAGCTTTTAAATACTGAAATGTATCCAGTAATATGGTTAGGGAAAATGATTTATAGTTTAAGCACAAATATTGAACTTGTTTGTGTTCTTAATAAAGATCCCACAAAGGTTCCAAAATAAGATGGAGCCTCTTATGATGACAGTATGATAATGAGATTACTCATGTCAGCTGATAAATAAATCCGCTGTGTGGGAATAATTATTCCTTTAATTATTTTTTGGTTAAAGTTTATAAAAAGTATGGGAAAATCTTTTGACTACAGTAGTACAGTTAAGATTACAGTTCAGAAGTTCAGCATTGTTTGAACATCCCAGAAGTCTCTTGTTGTGAGGAACACAGTGAACGTGTGTGAACCAGACTGTGTGATCTGTGGTTTGGGATGGAGGTCTGTGTGTGTATAATAGGCGGTGTGGGCAGTATGGGGGTGTAGTTCTGGCCTGTTGTGTAGTGGACCGTGACCAAGTCAGTCCCAGCACTATGACTGATATCAGTGGGAGGGGACCGTTTGATCGATCGCTCTCTGATGGGCTGCGATCAATGGGTCGTCATCACACACACACACACACACACACATACACACATGCAGTGGAGCTACCACTCACCCCTCACGCGTGAGTGAACGGCCCAGTCTAATGGGAGGGGTGGGGTAGAGGGTGTTAGTGGAGTGTAATGCAGGCGTATCTAAACAAGCTCTCTGTATGGAGCCGCATGGTACAGTACTATATATAGAACACCTGATTACGTGTTGCAGCTGCAGTGCTCCATTAGCGGGCCAGGTATCTTTAATAAGACATGATTCAACATGCAGTTATTTTACTATATCTGAACTAGCGCTGTCAGTAGAGCATAGACATGTATTGGGATTTTTTTTAGCAATGTAAATGCTAAAAAATATATTTTTTATGCTAAAATATGTATTATATCTCATAACTAACTATTAACTAACTCACTCTTTTACCCTTCTGTCTATTTTTTCTCTCTTGTTTTTTTTCTACACTTAAGCCCTATTTAAATGAGATTAGTTTTACCTGGGGAGGAGAAGTAGTGTATTTTTGTGCTGTGCTGTGTTTAAATCCAACACACTAGATAGCAGTGTTGTCGTTAGTTGTCGTTAGATCCCTCTATTCTGATTGCAAAATGTATAAAATATATGGTACTGTTTTTTTTTTATACTTACAGTTTTCCTAAAAATGTATTTAAACAGTCCTTATATATCACTTTATTACAATATATGACCTTGCTTCAAGTATCCCAGTATGTCACCTTACGTACAGTATCAAAATGAATTGTGATACATTGAATTATAACCTGTATAGTGATTCATATCACTTAATAGGGATTATTCATTGGCCAAATGCAGTGGCTCACTCTGACATTGCCCAGATTATGGCTGGCAGGTTAAAGTCTCAGTAGAGTCTGGTCCAGCTGATCTGGATGTATGTGTTTATACATTCTTTTTCTAATCTTTGATTTGAAAAATCACAATATACAGCTCTGGAAAAAATTAAAGAAACCACTTAAAAATTATGAGTTTCATTTTATTTTACCAAATTGAAAACCTCTGGACAATAATCTTAAGTAAGATTGAACTGCTTGAATATTTGCACCAGGAGTAAAGGCATAGTTAAAGGCAAGTTATCCAAAAGCAGTGTGTAAGACTGGTGGAGGAGAACATGCCATAATGCATGAAAACTGTGATTAAAAACCAGGGTTATTCCACCAAACATTGATTTCTGAACTCTGAAAAAGCATCAAAGAAGAAGAATGCAGACGTTTAGTGATGTCAGTGGGTCACTGATGTGATGCAGTTACAGCAAGGGAGGGATTTGCGACTAAATATTAAGTCTAATTCACTTTAAGTTACCTCAAGTTTCCTAACATGTGTGGGTTCAGACAGAAGGTGTTCTCTTCTGAACTGTGGATCAGATCCAGGTTTAAATACACGGAAATAAAAAGTGAAATATTAGTCTTTTGTCTCATATTATATTATAATGACCAAGACCATCAAACCCAACTGTTTTCAGTCTAAGCAGCAGAAATAAGGAACTGGCCTCCCTGTTCCAGTAGTTTTGGACTGTGTACCTATAAATTTCTCCATTTTGGAAAAGCACTTCTTGTGTTAACTCGTTTTAGTATGTTTCTTATCATGTGGTTTTTGTGCAGCACATTTGTGTTTTTTTTTTGCACATAGAAATACAGGATGCTAACCAGCACTGTCCAGGTGTGTTAGCAAAACAGGTGTATAGTTGGAGCAATGGAGTGTTGAAGAGTGGATCATACACTTCATAATGTATGTATAATACATGTTTCACAGCTCTGAGAAAGAAAGAAATGACAAAAGGGTAGAAATTTGCTAATCGTTCTTTAAATCCTCTGATATGCACTTTCATTCTGAATTCCGTCCAGATTCGTCTGTTTTGTAATATTCCCTCAGGGCGTGTGGGTTGACATGGCTCAGGGGAGATAGGGACCTTTTTTAATAGACTAGCTGAGCTTCCTGATGGGTATTATCAGCTAATTTAGAGGAGCGTCTCAGTGTGATTGATATCGCGGCTAATGTGCGCTACATAAAGAGGTTACGTATCAGGAGAGACAGATGACAACCTAGCTCCTTTCTCCATCTCTCTGGTGCTCCCTCTGCTCCATAAATAACTCCAGAACAAATGAGACCTATACTAAGCCATCATTTGGGCCCTGATGAGGAGTTCTGGAACTGGGTGAACTGGGAGTCCAGGAGCCTTATTTTCTGAAGAAAGATCCTGTTAGCTGCATGAACTGCTGCGCTCAATAAATGTGTTCCGAGAACAGCAGCAGGTGGCATCAGTTACAGGTTTCCAGAATAGAGCAGTAAGTGGGCATGGTGTTCCTAACACATTGGGTCCAATCTGTAGGCTCACATTGGGTCTTGGTAGGAGGCTGATGCAGTTTAATGGTCCTGGCCTTACCTCAGCTCAGATTCTCAAAAGCTCCAGAGGAAGCATCGGGTGGGAAACCAGATGAAACTGGTCTGAAATTGGTCTGTTCAATTTACTGAGGGTGTGAATGAAAACTCTGGACAAATCTCCAGATTGCTTTTCTTGTAAGAAATGATGGAACAAAATAATTATTTCCACTTAACTGCTAATATTAGGGCATTACTATTAGGTATGTGAATCACAGGGCATCTCACAATACAATAGTATAGTATTGTATGATACATTGCCCATGATAACAATGATATCATTATACTTTCAGTGCAATTTCTTACAGATTTCTTATTTTTTTGCATTTTTGTCATACTTACATTTTTTCACAGTATCAAACAAACTTTAATATCAGACAAATATAACCTGAGTAAATATAAAACAAACTTTTTATTTATTAAGGGAAAAGAAACCTATCCAAACCTATCTAGCTCTTAACCCTTGTGTGGTGTTCATATTTTTGTTACTCGTTTACTTTGTTACTTGTATTTAATTCAGCAAAATTAAGCAATTTTACATTAAAATGCTTTACACATTAATAAACAGTATAAATAATAAACAATAATAAAACAAAATCCCTAATCATCTGTCAGTCTGGGAAAGGTTACAAAGTCATTTCTAAGGCTTTGAGACTCCAGCGACCCACAAATTGAGAAAAAATGGAAAAGTGCTAAACCTTCCGAGAAGTGTCCGGCCGACCATTTGAAGAATTACTCCAAAAGGTCATGGACAAATCATTCAGGAGGTCACAAAAGAACCAAGAACAACATCTAAAAAACTGCAGGTCTCATAACTCATAACTAAGAGACTGGTTGAAAATTACCAACAAACATCTTGATCATTCCCAGAACTTTGAGTAAATATTCTTTGAACTGATGAAACAAAAGTGGAACTTTTTGGAAGGTGTGTGTCCCGTTACATCTGGCGTAAAACAGATAACACCTAATTTCAGAAAAAGAACATCATACTGAATGCAAAACATGGTGGTGGTAGTGTGATGGTCTGGGTCTGATTTGCTGCTTCAGATCCTAGACAACTTGCTGTAATGGATGGAAGCAGGTTTACCAGATTATCCTGAAGGAGAATGTCTGGCCATCTGTTTGTGACCTCAAGCTCAGGTGTACTTGGGTTCTGCAGCAGGACAATGACCCAAAGCACACAAACAATAAAAAACAAACAAAGGTTTTGGAGTGGCCTAGTCTGATTGAGATGCTGTGGATGATCTTAAACAGGCCATTTATGATTGAAAATCCACCAATGTGTCTGAACTAAAACAAAATAGTAACAAAATTCCTTCACAGAGATGTGAAGGACTTGTTGCTAGTTATCAGTAAAGCTTGATTGCAGTTGTTGCCGTCAAGAGTGTCACAACTAAGTTATTTGGTTTAGGGGGCAAACACTTTTTCACAAAGGGCTAGATTGGTTTGGATATTTTTTTCTTTAATAAATAAAATGCCTTTTATATTTACTCAGGTTGTGTTTGTCTGATATTAAAGTTTGTTTAATAATTGTTTAAAAATATAAGTATGGCAAAATAGCAAAACCAAAAGAAATCTGTGTAAAATAAAAAAAATATATGTATTTATTATACTAGCTGAGCTACATTTGTAAAAATGATTAAATACAAATAAATGTTGATGGTTATGACACATTAGAGACCCTAACCTTGTGTTTGTTTATTTCTCTGTTCTTTTGCAGTTGCAGAAGCTGAAGCGTTCACTGTCCTTCAAAACCAAGAGCCTCCGCAGCAAGAGTGCCGACAACTTCTTCCAGCGGCCGAGCGCCGACACCAAGTTCCAGACCGACTTCCTGTCCGATGTCAGCAGCAGCACCGGACACCTGAGCACCATCGGGGTGTCCGTATCCGCCTCGCCATGCGTCGCCCCACTGGCCCCGCCTCTTCCCCCGCTGCCCCCCGTGGTCCCGTGCGGAATGCCCCTGACGATCTGCTCGCCCTCCCGAGCGCCCCGGCCCCCCGACCCCACGGCCCACACCTTCCTCGAGCACATCTTCAAAAAGCCGCACTTCTGCGACGTCTGCAACCATATGATTGTAGGTAAGAGAAGATCAGCCTGCGCTCATCACTCATTATCTTCTTCCCTCAGGTGTGAAATATTCACAGTCAACACTTCCGGAGTGTGTGTGTGTATATATTTAGCTAATGCTGAAGTAGATAGAGATAACGTGGGCTTTGAAGGTTGTAATTTAAACCAGTTGGAATGAATTAAACTTAGAATGCACTGAATACTCGGCATCTGACAGCAGGTATTTTTGCTTTGACTTGCTTTGAAATCAGCCATAACATTAGCACTACTTTTTTAGTAAGTGCTTTCCTTATTAGTGTTTATACAAAGTTTTAGGTACTGTTGGCATTGTGAGAAGAAGAAAAAAAAAAGAAAAAGAGATATAAAAAGTGTAACAGGAAAAGAGAGGGAGGGAGAGTAAAAAAAAAGGGGAAAAAATTATAATAATTTCCTATTTTTCTATTTCCTACTTTCCTATCAGGCTGCGTATTTATGGGAGGTAAATGCTGCCAAAAATAAAATTGAAATAAGAAAAAAAACACTAAACACTAAAATAAAAAAGCAAATTTTCTGCTTTCTTTTTCCAAACATGTGAATATAAAAAACAGTTTTTAAATGATTATATTAAATATTAAAGTAATCTGTAAAGGTGATAAAGCAATCCAGCTCTGTGTAAAAAAGTGTTTGCCCCCTAAACCTAATAACTTGGTTGTGCTGACTTTGGCGGCAACAACTGCAATCGAGCTTTAACTAGCAAAACTTTTTAATCAAGCATAACTGGCAATAAGTCTTTCACCTCTCTGTGGAGGAATTTTGGCATAAAAACATCCTGTTTAATTTCATGTCCCAGCATATCAATTAGATGATTTGACTACCCCACTTCTGCTACAAAACCCAAGTACACCAGAGTTTGATGTCACAAACAGATGGCCGGATATTCTCCTTCAGGATTGTCTGGTAAACAGCAGAATTCCAGGTTCAAGATGTCCTGATTCAAGATGCTTTTTGGCAAATGTGAGATCGGCCGTTCTGTTCTTTTTGATCAGCAGTGTTTTTTGCCTTGGAACTCTCCTATGGATTAAATTTTCAACCAGTCTCTTTCTTATTATTGAATCATTAACACTGACCTCAACTGAGGCGAGTGAGACCTGCAGCTTTTTAAATGCTGTTCTGGGTCTTTTGTGACCTCCTGGATGAGTTGTTCATGCCCTTTTGGAATAATTTCGGTAGGCTGGTCACTCCTGGGAAGTTTTTTTTTTAACCTTTTCCACACTGATCTGGATCAATGATCAATGACTTTTTAAGGATTTTTCTCATCTGTTTTTGAGAAATATTTTTTTCAGATCAGGACATAATGTGTTGCTTTATGAGGTCTTTTATCGCCTTCATGTTGTCAGTCAGGTTCTATTTAAGTGATTTCTTGATTACACAGGTCTGGCTTTTGCCTGGTTGTGGTTAGTAGTGAAACTGAACTCAGCTTTTTTCAAAAAGTGTGATTAATCACAGTTAATTTATGGGGGCAAATACTTTTTTTTACAAATGGCTAGATTGGTTTGGATAGTTTTTTCCCCTCAACAAATAAAATCATCATTTAAAAATCATATCATCATATTAAAGTTTGTTTAATAATCTGAAAAAAAGTACGTATGACAAAAATGTTATTCAATGTTATCCAATGTTATGCAAGTCACCTGTCAGTAGTGCTAATGTTATGGCTGATTTGTATTACTCTGTATAAAAGTTCTAATCAGGGTATACTGTTATTTAATTCTGTAATTGTATAGAGTTCTTCCTTTAAGATTTGTTAAGTCAGGAGGCCTAGCTGTGAACTGGAAAAGGCCTTTTAATAATGCAGTTTTTGTTCCCTGGACTCATCGTTTCTCATTTAACCTCCATTAATAAGATCAGCAGGTGGCAGATCAGTAGGTGCTGTGCTGCTTGGCTTTGAGTAAAGATAGAATCGTTCTATAATCGGAAGCAGAGAATCACACTTATTCACCACCTCATTCCATTAAATGAAATATTTTAATACCATTCAAGCTCATATTGTACTTAAAGTACTATTACTATAACCTCTTGTTCTTGCTTTTACTCACTAAAGACAGACAGACAGACTGCAGCGTTATTATGCATATTGCTATTAAGCAAATGTACCCCATATAACAACCATTAATATTTGTTCTACAGTGTAACGAACAACAGTTTATTGCTGCAAGTTTTAAATGTGAATGAATACAACAGGAACAAAGGCAGAATTAAATAGAGAAAAACAGAAAATAAATGCAGTATGTGTAAACAATGTGTAAAGTGAACCATGTAAGATTGATATATTGATGAACCATGTAAAATTGATTGGTATATACAGTGGTGCTTGAAAGTTTGTGAACCAATGAGAATTTTCTATATTTCTGCCTAAATATTACCTAAAACATCATCAGATTTTCAAGTAGATAAAGAGAACCCAGTTAAACAAATGGCCAAATTATCCAATATTACATATTTATAAGTGGCAAAAGTATGTGTAAGTTTGTAGATGGATAAGACCAAAATATAACTTTTGGTTTAACCCTTGTGTGGTGTTCATATTTTTGTCACTCGTTTACTTTGTTACTTGTATTTAATTCAGCAAAATTAAGCTATTTTACATTAAAATGCTTTACACATGCTTGCTTCACCTAAATTACAAGCAATATAAACAGCTTACATGGTTAATATTTGCTCTTTACCTTTCTTATGTTACATTTCTTTCAAAAAGTGCTTCTATTTTTTTATTAGTTTTTTAATAAAATGTAAAAGAAAATTAATTTAACTCAAGATATGAGTAGAACATTTGTTTAGTTTCAAATTTACAAATGAAGCAATGTTTATTAGACCTTGGCCAAACATACTGTATGTAATATAAATGGTTGGGGTGGGGGGGGCTGGGGGGGTGTACAGTGTGTGTTTATCGAAAATGTGTTTTGATATATGTTTTTCACAAAAAATGAGCCAATGCCAATGAGTTTGAGTTAGAAAAAATAGTTTTTTAGTATCATTTGATGAAAAATGAAAACGGGTCCCACAGACCCGAACACCACAGAAGTGTTAAAAAACGTTAAGTGAAAAGGTTTGAAGGAAAGAAAACGCTGCACTCCATCTTGACAACCCTATCCCATCTGTAAAACATGGTGATGGTAGTATCATGGTTTGAGCCTGTTTTGCTATATCTGGTCCAGTATGGCTTGCAGTCATTTATCTATGGATCTTAAGAGACGTTGGGTCATGCAGCAAGACGATGACCTTAAACACACAAGTCTCTCTACCAAAGAATTATAAAAATAATATAAGAATAAAGTTTTAGTTTTGTTTTAAATGTTTTAAATGAAGACAAGTCCAAGTTTTGACCTTAATCCATAGGAAATGTTGTGTAAGGACCTGAAGTGAACAGTTAATGTGAGGAAACCCACCAACTTTCCATAGCTGAAGCTGTTCTGGGCGGAGAAATGGGCTAAAATTTCTCCAAGCAGGTGTGCCGGACTGATTAACAGGGGTTCATCCCAGATACTGAAAGCAAAGGTTTACACACATTTGCCAATCACAAATATGAGCAGGTATAAAATATTTAATATTCTCACATTTGTTCAACTGGATTCTCTTCGTCTTCTTTTAGGTCTTGTGTGAAAATCTGATGGTGTTTTAGGTCATATTTATGCAGAAATATAGATAAAATTTTAAAAGCTTTACAAACGTTCCAGCACCACTATATATACCTTTTTTACTTGCCTATGTAAGCAGCCAGAATGGAGATGTGTTATAATTAAAGAGTTAATCAAACAGTATTGTATACTGTAAGCTGAAGGCTGAGAGAAGTGTTTGTGTTATCAGGAGCTGCTGATGAGTTTGACACCAGAACATTGAAGTTTTCTGAAGTGCTTCCCTGATGATAAAAGTGAAAATAATTAACAGTTTGTGATGAGGCTCTTTATTTTCTCAATATACTGTTTTTAATAGAAGTTCAACACTTGTGATGCGCTTAAGTGCTTTCTATTCAGAAACAATAGAAGATAAATAAGCTTTCCTAAAGGCAGCCTCAATACCAGTAGAGGTGTTAAGGGTTCAGGTGAAGACCTCAGAGATGTAGACAACTATGAACTTGAAGCTGGTTGTGCACTCCATTTCAGGTGTATGTATGCGTGTTGTTTTTCTTCTTCCCCATCTGAACAGCAAACACACTAAGCTTGTTTTTAGCTATCATGTTTCGATCTTAAATTTGGACATATTATACCTCTTTTAAGTCTAAATAAATTGACAAAAGGCCTATTTTTTTACCCTCCATACCAAAACCGAATGTTGTGTACCGTTACACCCCAGTATACTAGGGTGACCATATTTTCATTTGGGTGAACCAGGGGGGTAAACCAGGGGGGTTGAGGGGTGGAGCGTTGTGTGTGTGTGCTCTTACTATGAGACTGCACCGGAAGGGGGGGAGGGAGGGCTCCACGCTGACAGTCACGCTGTCTACTGCTCTCTGGTCCAATGAAGGTAATTTAAAAACCAGGACATTTCCTCACTTTCTGAAAAAAAAAAAAACCTGGGACGCCCAGGACAGGACGTGAAATGCGGACATGTCCCGGGAAATATGGACGCCTACAGATGCCTACGTCACAGACTATTTTCTTGAGCCTCGGGTCGGGTTTGGGCAAAAAATCTAAGCTCTAGTGTACGCCCGGCTTTATACTGCCCAGCCCTACTGACCAAGCTTCAGCTTTATTGACCAGCATTTAAAATCCAAATCTGACTCTCTAGTACAGCTTTTTCAGTGTGGAATTCTTACACAGTTACACACAGCATATGTTTTGCCTCCAGTCATTCCAGTTCTCCCCTCTAGTGGATCCTATACAGAGCAGAGAGTGGTCCAGACCTCGGGCTGTCCATGTGGTTTGGGACTGTCCCCAAAATTCCCTGCTAAAGGGGTCAGTCGGTCTGAGTTGCATTGAATGCATCGAGCCTTAGAAAGCATCACAGCCGATTGCAGCTCAGATGCCCCACTTTTTGGGTTTCCAATTTGGGCGCCGTGCCACACAAGACCACTGGGGGCCTTACATAAAAGCACTGTTCTACTGATGAAAACAAACAGAATCCCCAAACGCATCTGTTCTATAAGAATTAGTGGGTTATGTGTGGTAACGTGTTATATCCTGTTCTTTAGTGTGGGCGGGGTTTTACACAGAATCTGTGCTGCTGTGCTGTGCCAGTGTCTTAGGCTTGTTTGGGCAGAGATCATCAGCCATCAGCCTTTAATAAACTATAGCAAGGGCACTGTGGCTAATAGCTGTGTGATCCTGCTCCAGCCTCAGCTGCAGAAAGCACATGTAAAACAGGAGCCAATCATAGCCTCTGAAATGGAGTGAGACATTGATAGACAAATGAACTATTAAATTACATTTTTAGATTAATACTTATGTCATTCAAACTATAAAGAAAACCATATGGAATAATCTAGTAAACAAAACTTGTTAAATAAACCAAAATACCAAAAACCTGTTTAGATTGACAGTTTTGCACATCTTGGCTGGATTTTCTCAGTCAGCTTTATGAGGTAGAGTCACCTGGAATTCAGGCTTTAAGTTAACAGCTGAACAAGAGTTAATTACTTGAATTTCTTGTCTCTTAATGTGTTTGAGAGCATCAGTTGTAAATTGTGAAGAGGTAGAGTTACAGGTATACAGTGAATAGCGTTATTGGAGTAATGTTCTAAATCATATTATGGCAAAAGTAAAGAAAAAATACTTAAAAAGGGTCAGTTACTTAAAAAAAATGCAAGAACTTTGAAAGTATCCTCAAGTGCAGTCACAAAGACCATCAGAACATTATTATGAAACTGGCTCTCATTAGGACCGTGCTTAGGAAAGGAGGACCAAGACTTTACAGGTACCAGTCTCATATAAACAGGGATTCAGGCATACTGTTTCATCAAAGGGTGTGGGCGTGGGACAAACTATTGATATTGTGATATATGACATCGTACTATATTACCGCCAACGCGTTGCAGAGTAACGGCGTATATACACAGTAGAGTTTTGAACCACCGGCACCAGCAGCAGCGTTAGCTTAGCACAGGCTAGCGCTCAACCACGGCACGCTCGCCCACAGCGCTGGCTCGTCTTTTGTGGAAAGAAGGGAATGTAAATCGCTCGGCAAATAACTTCTGACAGCCAGAAAGCTAACTTAACCAGCCAGGCTAGGCTAAGCTAAGCTAAAGCTGAGCTAAAGCAAGCTACGCTAACCTAACCACAGTCCTGCTGGCTAGCTAAAACCAACACCATCCAGCGAAACAAGCAGAAATGCTCAAAAAATGCGCAGCTTTCACCTGAAGACGACTCCACAGAGCAGGAGAGGAGAGTATTAGCGTTATTTCACGCTCCTAATGTTACCATCTTCGCTTATTCCTAATTTTGCTTTCAGGCTAACTTTCGTGATGTTAGTCTGTATAAACCATTACACCGTAAAGTTAAGTTTCAGTTCTGTTACAGTTGTCGTGGAACTACTTTTTGGCGGATGGCACAGTCCATATTAAAGCGCATTCATTCTTAATTTCTTACATTTCTTTGACTTATTTTCTTAATTCATTTTGGAAAAAAAACAGTTGTATAAAAGCAAAAGAACACTCGAGGTCGTGTGTTATCACGAATAACATCACGGCTGTGATGATCTACGTGCCTATGACCGAATCACAGCCGTGATGTTATTCGTGATAATACACTCCCTTAAAAAATAATAATAAGTTACTAATTACAAATGAATAGCGTGCATTATGCTTTATCGTTGACAGTTCTAATTGTGACATCATTTCTTGCCATATTATTCAGCACTATTTATATCAATATTGAAATATAGTGTATTGATTAAAAGGAAGAAAAATTTCATGTGTAAAAGTTTGCCATATCACCCAGTGAGTTCACTGTTTAAAAAATATTTCTTATAAGTTTTTCTATGGTTTCAGAAAGAAAGTGAGCACACTTTGGCTGGTGGTGGCAGTGAATGTTTGTGAGCATTTCTTCACCCTGACTTTGATAAATTCCAGCCTCCATGGGAAAAATAGAGAGTTCAGTCCGGCCACATTCCTGCATGTCTGCATTGTTGATAAATGAGGCTTCACACAGGCTCTAGCATGCAATTACCAGAGTGTTTTTGTAGTGTTTTTGTTTTCTGCTGACCCACCTGTGGAGTGGATGGTCTCAGGCGTTTGGTAGAAGAATGTGTAGAATTTGTGCAGAAACTGGAGAACAGACCGAGTCCTGATGTTCCAGCCAAGCCTGAGGTTTGCAGTTCACAGCCTTTTTTTATGTAGGATCTGAGATGGTGGTCGGAAATGCCTTGTGGCTCTTAACCAGCACAGCTGTGTGTGTGTGTGTGTGTGTGTGTGTGTGTGTGTGTGTGTGTCTGTGAAGAGAGTGTATGAGGATGTTTATGTTTGTTTACGTGTATTTATGTCAGGTGGAATATTAAACTACGTCCAATACGAGTACGAGTGAGAACGTATGTTTTTTTTGTCTGTGTGTGTTAGTGTGTGTGTGTGTGTGTGTGTGTGTGTGTGTGTGTGTGTGTGTGTGTGTGTGCGCGCGTGTTTATTTCCATGAGTGTGTGTGAGTGGGCTTGTTTATATGTGGATGTGTGTATGCCAGTGAGAACGCATGTGTGTGCCTGGCAGAGCGCCAAATGAGGGGGGCTATGGCAGAGCTGGTAATTAGCTCGGCGGGGGGGCAGACACTGGACCAGTCCAGATGTCCACCTGTCAGCAACAGAGAGAGAGGGGGGGGGGGGGGACGAGAGAGAAATAGAGCAAGAGAAAGAGAGAGAGGATGACAGATGAAAGAGTGAAGACATTGAAACAGAAAGGAAGAGAGAGATGAATAGAGAGAGAAAGATGTCCGAGTGAGAGACAAAGAAATATGAAAGAAAGATAGAGAGGAAAGAGCGAGAGGCAGAAAAAAGAAAGAAGAGAGATGACAGAGTGACAGACAAAAATAAAAGAAAGACACATGAAGGAGCAAGAGAAAGAGATGAAAGAGCAAGGCACAGAGAGAGATGGAGAGAGAGAAAGATGACAGAGTAAGAGATGAAAGCACGAGAGGCATAGAAATAGAGTGAAAAAGAGGAAAAAAGAGACAAAAAATGAGAGAAAGAGATGAAAGTGCAAGAAACAGAGACAGAAAGGAAGAGAGATGGAGAGAGAAAGAAGGCAGAGTAAGAGACAAAAAAGATGAAAGAAAGATAGAGATGAAAAAGCAAGAGGCATGAAAATAGGAAGAAAGAGAGGGAAAAAGAGACATGAAAGAGCGGGAGAAAGATATGAAAGAGCAAGAGACATAGAGACAGAAAGGAAGAGAGATGGAGAGAGAAAGACAGAAATAGTGGTACAAGAGCGAGACAGAAAGAGAAAGGGATGAAAGAGTGATAGCTTTAGAGAAAAAGAGATTAAAGAGTGAGAAACAGAGAAAGAGACGGGAAGGTGTAAGAACGAGACAGAAAAGGCGGGAGAGAGGGACTGACGAATGAAAGCGTTTAAGATGAAAGAGTGATATCTATAGAGAAAAAGAGAGATTAAAGAGAGACAGGGACAGAAAGAAAGAGAAATAAAAAAGCGAGTGAGAAACAAAGAAAGAGATGAAGAGAGAGAGAGAGCCAGAGTAGGATGGAGAGAGAATAAGAAACAGACAAAGAAAAGAGAGACTGAGAAAGATAAAAGAACAAGAGACTGTAAGGGATGGAGAGACGAGAAATAAGTATGAAAGAGTGATAGACAGAGCTGAGCTAAATGAGGAGTGCAGGAAGAGAGTTACCAGGTAACAAAGAGGCTTACTCCCATTCATAAAAAAAAGCTGAGTTGCTTTTATAACAAAGAGGTATGTTTATGAATAGATGAAAGAGAAGCTGTGTCCTGTGACACAGAACTACAGTCTGTAACTCGATTGAGTGTGGTTTTTGCAGTGCTGATTCGTGGCTGGTTGTTATGGTGACTCTAAGCTGTTGCTAGGTGGTTGCTAAGGTGTTGCGAGGGTATCCATGTTGGTTGCTATGTTGTTTCAATGTGGTTGCTAAGGTGTTGCCAGGTGGTTTATACTGTGTTTCTATGGTGTCCGTGATGTGTGCTATGGTGTTGCTAAGTGGTTTCTAGGTGCTTGCTAAGGTGTTGCTATATGTTATCCTAGGTGGTTGCTTAGGTGTTCAAACGTATGGCGTAGTTATGGACGCTAGGTTGCTCTACACGTGCGGGATGTTCAAACTTTTAACCAATAGCTGCTTTATCCAATAGCTCCTCCATACCCACACAGTACTGAAGAATAGAGCAGAGGAGGCATTTCTTTCGCATACTCAACTGGTGTGTGAGACAAAATGTTGGGCCTCCATTCATTCCTAGTGGGTAAATTTGTATGACAGTTATAAGAAAACCATACATTGTATTCTTTCATACAGCGTATTACTACTATATGTTCAATGCAGCCAACAAAAAATGGATAAAAATGTGAAAAACAAGGAAGGGGTCAAACCGTATTTTTTTGTGCACTGTAAGGCACACATCAAATCTTTTAATTTTTCGGAAAAAATAATCACTGTGCCTTATAATTCAGTGCCCCCTATGTATGAATTATAATTTACCAGTCAGGTTAAAAAGAAGCAGTAAAGCCACTCCACTGAAGTACAGCGTTATAGAGGAGTTTCAGTTTAGTTCTCCAGCACCAGGGATGGAGTAGCATTAGCATTAGCTGCTAATCGCTATTTTCTCAAGCTACGTGGGACCAACCACTAGCTAATATTGCCCTGGCTTACTGGAGCACCGGAGGGTTCCTCAGTGTTGTGCTGTCGGGTGGTATTAGTGATTAGCCACTGATTAGCGGTTAGCCACTAATGCTAATGCTTCTGCCTTAGTGCTGAAGAAATTCAGGAATCTAAGCTTACTGTAAATAAATGGAAGCGCTTTACTCACAGGAGAGAAATCTGTTTTCAGTGCTTGTTTGACTTTGTAAGCAATTTTTTTTATTATTACAGTTTTGTTTACTTAGCTTAGCTTTACTTAACTTAGTTAGCTACCCCCCACCACCACCCAGCAGCAAGACCTGATGAATTAGAAGCTCCTTGTAATCCGGTGCACTTTGTGTATGAAAGTAGACCAGAAAATAGACGTTCATTGATAGTGTGCCTTTTAATGTGAAAAATATAGTCATTTTATGCTTGATTTGTGTATTGCATATGGTAAAAAAGTCTTAAAGGATTTAAATACAATTTTTTGACCATATTATACACTCCTAGTGTCAGATACAGGAGACAGTCTGGTGTGTGTGTGTGCACTGTAATTGTGTCTATGGTTCAGCATATGGATCTGTCAGGGCTCATCACCCTCTCCCCCTCTGAGGAGCGCGCTCACAGCCAGCACTCTGATTACCGCAGACTGAGCTTCAATCCCCTACACCCTACCTTACCTACACCCTAAATACTGTCAAACCTGCACTATACTACACCCAGTGATATCAGACCTGCCTGCCGCAGCTTACATACATACTAGTTGATTTCTCTAGTCTAAATCTAAATCTGTTAATGAGTTGTCTTGGTTTGTTTGGGTTTAACACCAGGAAAACCTCATGTGCAACAAAATGTGTTGCAACAAACCACAGAGCAGAAACAGAGCAAAAAAGTAACTGCAAGTAACTGTTCCAGATCAGTTTTAGCATCAGAGATGCATTAGTTAAAAGCTTTATTTTTTAATGTATATATGTTTGTGGCACAATTTAGACTAAAATATCATTAAAAAAAATACAATTTCTAATATTATTATAAATAAAATTCACATAATATTGTGATTTAATAAAATGCATTTTAAGCATTTGACACCAGTAGTATAAACAATCACATTTTGCAAATCTAACACAGACTCTTTTGTTTACATTACAATAACCATTACGATTACGAGGTTGTCACTAATCATGTTTCACTATCTTCCACAACCTTATAGGCAATCATAAGGGCTTTGAATTTAATACAAGTAGAAAACCGTAGCCATAGGAGCTCAATGAGTAATGGGTAGAGATTTGCCACGGACCCACTCTGACTTGCCACAGATCCCTCCCTCAGACGAAGTCTGCTGGCTAATCCTGTTGTGTACTGTGTGAGGTTCTCAACCAGCAGACTGAAATGATGGTTCTTCAACTTATCTAGTGGGTGGGGCACTGGGGGGGTTTGATGGGTGGTGCAGGTTTTCTTATTGTGATGTCACATCAAACTATTTCAGCTGATTCACAGAAGCATTCAAAAAGTGCATAATATGTTATATCATACATTCATGTGCTACAAACCCCTGCGCAGAGATGTATATAAAGTGCAGGGTTTTTTGGTTAAAGAAGGAGGCTTAATTGTTTGAAGATTAATCGGGCGGTTTCTGCTGAATCTGCTTGTTTATTTGTTTGACGCCTTCAGTTCCTGCATCTGCATCTGAAAGGCAGTAGCTCTGATAGGCTACAGAGTTTTATTATATGCTCTAGATGGCTATTGAGTTTATGAGTCCCATAAAGTAACTGCCATTCGCACAATACGTCCGAAATCAATTTCACCATGCAGACAGGCGCTAGATAGGTGTGTAGGCGTCGCCACGAGGGAAAGTAATGGAGGCACGCTCACACAAACAACTCTAGCTTGCTCTAAAGAATGCCTCGTCCTGTGTGTACAGCTTTATGCAGGAAATGTAGAAAATAATGCCTTAAAGCAGAATAAAATGAAGTGTGATGTGGTGAGTTGAAGCTCATAAATGGGACAGAGGTTCGCAATAAATAAATGTTTAAATGAGATTTGATGTAAACTATGAACAGTGCTAATAATGGCATTGTAACCAAAAGCCATTTGAGGGAAAAACCTGAGAGAGAACCATGACAAACAGGAATCAGTAACTAGATAGCCAGAAACATATTTTACGCTTGGTTTGCAACAGTAGAGGTTGGCAATACTTTGCAACAAACATGACAAAAAGACGGGTTCTAATATAGACAGCCTAATGACATACAGGTGAAACAGATCAGCACTCAGGAGTGTAGGAACAGTTTCTGATAGCTCACTGGTGACTTTGTCTCGCCAGTCTTTTGGAAGAGATTGGGACATTATGGGACTTGTAGTGACTAGAATCATCAGAGCCAGGAGAGAGAACCGAAGGTTTGACAAAAATCTGTTGTTTTTTGGAAATGTAATATTATATTATTTTTAGATATTAAGCAATTGCAGCAACAATATCATTTTTTGAAGTGGGTCAGTATTAGAAGAGAAGAACAGAAGCATTGTTCTTTTGCATTGAGTTAAATGAGCCATTATATACCATGGATAGGATAGGATAGCTAGCTTAACAGGTGTGTGTGTGTGCATGTGTGCGTCTGCTGGCAGTAGAACTGGGTGCTAATCAGGTGTGTTGTGTATTGGAGACTGCTGTGAGCTCAGGTAAGGTGATAACCCTCGTCTCTGCTGCTCCCGGCGGCAGTACAGAGCTAGCATCGGCATGCCAATTGCTGCCCATTACCCAGTGTGTTGTGGGTAATGAGGCCGAGGCAGCGGTGCTTCAGTGGAGGTTTAATGACCTGCTTATAAACAGGAAGTATTACTGTGATGGAGCTGAGACGGAGATATAGCCTGCATTAGCTGCTCAGCCTCTCACGATCAGGACATTTAGGCTTACTGTTAATTGTCTGACAATACTGTGGTATTGTGGCATTTAATTGCCCTTTTTTCAGGTTTATACTGTACGCATAGTACACACACGGAACAGTTCTGAGTGTGCAAATATTACATCCGTACTGCCCTGTGTTCATATTGTTCTGTAGATTCATTTTTATTAACATTTATTTATTTTATTTACTGCTTGTCTTGGAAACTTCATGGCCAATTGACACAAATAGACTAGCCCCTAGACTAATTCTCTCTAGAGTTGGGCTCTACCCAACTCTGAATCAGATTTGACCATTGATGCCTTCATCCAGTTTCCCTTTTCTTCTTGTTTTTTTTTTCTTCTTATGAACGTTTTTCCTCTCCTTGACGTAAGTGACATACAATAATTCTGTTTTGGCAGTTCAGCAAGAGTCCCATTGATGCAAATCGAATTTTGTGTCAGTACCACACATTGAAGTCACGCAAATTGGAGTTGAAAATATCAGATACAATGTTTTTCGCCAGTCACACTGACACACAAATCATAAAAATGATCAGGGGTGCCCAAATATTTTCATACAGAGGTTTACAAATGAATAAATGTTAAAATGAGATTTAATATTGTAAACGATGGTCAGTGTTAACAAAGGCAAGAAGACCAAAACCAATTTGAGAACCACGAATCAAGCATGAGTTCAGTTACAAGTGACTCAAATAATCCAGGCAAACAAAACCAAAATGCAAAACTAGAGAGAAAGATGAAGTTGGGTAGTTAAAGACAGGCAGGGTCAGTAACAAAACAGCAGCAATAGACAAACAACAAACCAAAGGAGAGAGCAGTCAAAAAGAGGTCATACACAAGAGATCCAGACAAGAGAAAGGCTAGGCAAAAAGAGTAGTAAAAAACAGAAAAAAGAGTTGGCAACGATAAATAATAAGTACAACAAGGGAAAGGCAAAAGAAATCAGAGGTTGAAGAGTTAGAACCTGGATTAAATACCAGGCAACTAGTAACAGAAACAAGGAGGTATTTATATTAACCGGACCAAGTGTGGGCAATCAAAAGCTCAGTGAGTTAGATCAGCAAAGTCCGGAGGGTCTAGTGCAAGTGTATGCTGGGAGTTGGAGTCTTTAGTGTGAGTATCGGAACTCATCAGGACTGACAATTTGGGGACAGTAGGACCCAATTAATCCATAAACAAAAATAATAAAACTAGTATCAAACATAAAATTGAATGAGAATTTTTACCTGGCCCATGTTTCTGTCTGGACTGGCTGTAGAAACTTTTGATTGGGATTCCCGTAATGTTTTCATGTAACATCTAGATGTACGGGCAGTGTCTCCATATGAGGGCAAGTGGTCAATGTTTTAAAAAAGAGGATTCATGGTGCAGAGAAACAGAAATGTAGTGTTATTCTTTAAGGATGCAGGGTCTCAAGAGGATAACAGAACCTGGCTTATGAACTTGGATGATACATATAACACACAGTATTTTTACATCAGAGCCTATAAAAACTGTTTTGCACAGTAAAGTCCTAAAAAAAAGAGCAGATTTGGGACACTTTTTTTTTTAAACTGCAGTGTTAACATAGCCTTATTCTCTCGTATTATTGATTAGTCTGCTGGTATTGAGTCTAAGCTGTTTCCCTCTGCAGAGAACAGGCAGGAAGTGTTGGAATAGGAAAATGTATGACTCTGCAAACGACATCAGTTCTCCTTCAACAGATGTGACAGGAAGGGGAGAGAGATTTAATCTATATATCAGCTTAAATAAAAAGTGACCTACCTTCAGAACCTTCAGAGAAGATTAATAGATCTAACAGAATCAAACACAAACAAGTAACTAAAGGAACAGATCGAACTAAATAAAATATTTTATGATTAGTATTGATTTATGATCTTATTACTGAAGATTAATAATGCTCCGCAGTGTTTTTATGGGTGAAGTGACACTGAAAACAGCAGTGAAAGTCAGTTTACGCTGAAGCCGCAGTACTGCAGTAATTACACATGTTTAAAAAAAGAGAGCATAAATCAATGGCCATTAAATGTTCATCATTTCTGCGGTCAGCCAGAGCTACCAGAATGAATTTTTCTCCATTTATCTCTCCCGTTCTGCAGAGCCGTGACTGGGTTTCCTTCCTGATCCGGATCGATAATAATCGGAACATTTTTGCCGCTCCCTCGGCCCGCTCATCAGACTCTCTGTGTACCCAGCCGTTCAGGCTTCAACTCGAGGAAATTAGTCTTTGTTCGGCTTCACCTGTGTGACAGTAATGACTGAAATTTATATCACCAAAGCACTCTAGAATAGATCAAACAGACAGATCAGATATGCAGCATAAAAGCTCCTTTGAAGCACCGAGAGGCAATGTGTACATCCAATCAATTCACAATGACGAAAATGCTCCATACAGGAAATGAGATGGCTTCAAAACAAGTGCACACTTCAGAGTCAGGAGTTACACTGGGGAAAATGAATGAACAAATGAATAAAAGCTTATATACAGTACTCATTCATTATTTATGTTTTTTTATTATTTATGTTTTTCCTACATTGTAAATGAATACTGGAGTGATCCAGACTATGAAGTAACACATAAGGATTTGTGTAGTAACTTAGAACTTAAAATACTCTGTAGAGCAGTTAGGTGCTCTCATCTGGGGAACTGTTTACTTGGTTTATGAAGTTTCTGAGGCTGGTAACTCTAATTAACTTATCCTGTGCAACAGAGGTAACTCTTGCTTTTCCTTTCCTGGGACAGTCCTGATAAGAGCCAGTTTCATCATCACACATTAAGAGGCAAGAAATTCAAGGAATTTCTGTTAACTGAAAGCCATAAGTAAGCACTTTTCTAATTTTGTTTGAAGAATTATTGCACACTTTCTTTAAAATCTATAAACTTAATTTGTCTTCCTAAATATCACTGTGTTCATCTGCTATATGATCTATTTAACTGAAATTGCTGATCTGAACAACCGATGATTTATAAAGGAAAATCATAAAAATAATCAGGGATGCCCAATTTTATACCACTGAATGTTTTCACTGGGGATGCACCAAAATAGTTTTTCTTTGTCCAAAACCGAACTAAATGAAAGCTTCACCTGTTAACAACAGATGATTGAAATCACATCACTACATATGTCTCCCTTATTGCTAGTCTCAAATTGTCTCTGTCACGTTTTTTGGAATGTGTTGCAGGCTGCTAAAATTCTTGGATAGATGTATATTTAAAAATAATCAAATATTTGCAAATAATCACACAGTTATTCACAGAATATTTTGTGATTAATCAGATTTTTTTAGCGATTGACATCACTACTTATAATGCATTACTGGGGATGTAAAAGTGTCTGAAAAAAACACCACTTTCACTCATTTAATTGTTACAATATTTGATAATATCTATGATCTACGGTCTACTGGGATTATAAAGTAGCCTATTAAATTATTTTGAGATTAAGTAAATGTGTTTGTGTGTGTGTACCTTGTGTTAGCATCATGATTTCAGTCTCTGAAACCGGAGCAGTAGATCAGTAAATCAGTGCAGGTGAGCCGGATCAGATACCCAGATTAATCACTGTGTGTGTCGGAGGCGCTTCCTGAAGGCGACCTCATGGCCTTGTTTTACCCATTGCAAGAGTGTAAGATTAAGCCCAGGTGACTCTGGCACTCAGGTTTGTGTGTGTTAGAGGGTTAAGGATGTCAGGGTGTTTTCTGTGTCACTAGAGACCCTCTCATATAATGCATATTTAATAGCATAATTTAATAGTGTATAAATATTTATATTACTGCATGCTTTTGGATCGGCCTACACAATAAGTTAAGCAGCGCACACTGTGGAGAGCCCTATGGTGTTACAGCATTGAACGTGGTGCTCTATATGTGACTTGCAGATATAGTTAATGTAATTTTTGTAAATAAAGTTAGTATAGTATAGTAATAGTATGCTGTTGTTGTGTAAAATGCACAGTTACAGTACTAATAAGGCAGCCGTGTATTATTAATTCAGCAGACGGATATCTAGGATAGGTTTACACAGTAATTAAAGTGGCCCAGATCTCTAGATCTGATTTCCTCACCAAATCTGATCTTTCTTTATTTTATGAGTCTGAAAAGAGGCCAAGGCCTGTGACTGACTGTGACTGTGAGTCACCAATCCATGTTTAATGACAGAGTGTACCAAACAGCATAACTGAAGTTGTCTTCATAACTCCTCCTGCTGTCACTCACAAGTAGTAGTGGGATTTACATTACATTACATTACATTTGGCAGACGCTTTTGTCCAAAGCGACTTACAATAGTCAAGTACAAAAGTAATAGAAGTTTAAGGTAAAACATTTTTAGATAGGGCCTAAAGGAGGTCGAAGGGAAATAATGGGATAGAGGAGTGAAGGAGGGGAAGAAGGAAGGAGGTCAGAAGTAGTTAGTGTGTTAGAGGTGTTAAGAGAGTAAGTGCTCTTTGAAGAGCTCAGTCTTCAGGAGTTTATTAAAGATAGTGTGAGATTCTCCTGATCTGGTAGTAGAAGGTAGTTAGTTAGAGGTGTTAAGAGAGTAAGTGCTCTTTGAAGAGCTCAGTCTTCAGGAGTTTATTAAAGATAGTGTGAGATTCTCCTGATCTGGTAGTAGAAGGTAGTTAGTTAGAGGTGTTGTGAGAGTAAGTGATCTTTGAAGAGCTCTGTCTTCAGGAGTTTATTAAAGATAGTGAGAGATTCTCCTGATCTGGTAGTAGAAGGTAGTTAGTTAGAGGTGTTAGGAGAGTAAGTGCTCTTTGAAGAGCTCTGTCTTCAGGAGTTTATTAAAGATAGTGAGAGATTCTCCTGATCTGGTAGTGGAAGGAAGTTTGTTCCACCATTGGGGAACTCTGTATGAGAACAGTCTGGGCATTTACAGGGCATCTCTCGATACAAGATTTTTATACGATACATTGCCCATGATGCAAACTAATACCATGATTCTTTGATACTCGATATATATCACAAGAACAGGAGTGTCACCATGTTTTCCTTCTAATTCAGCAAGTCTCGCCACTGGGTGGTGGTGGTGGTGGTTTAACTAAAAGCTAAGCTAGGTAAACAAAATTGTAATTCTTAAAACAATATATACTTTTAAAGTCAAAAGAGTGCTGGATGTTAATCTACACAGATTTCTCTCCTTAAAATCTTTATTTGGGTGAGTAAAAAAGCTCTTCTGTTTATTTACAGTAAGCTTAGATTTCCAGATTTCCACTAAGGCTGGGTCTAGCAGCATTAGCATAGCAGCTAACCATTAGTGCTAGTAAATGCCGCTCAACAGTGCTACACTGAGGAACCCTGAGGAACCCTTCCGGTAAGCCAGAGTGATGTTAACTAGCGGTTTGTCCCACTTGGCTTGTTTTAACACGGTAAATACACAGACTACAGTCCGATATACTCACCTCTGACATCAAAAGAGCTAGCGCTTAGCAGGGTTAGTGGCTAATGCTAATACTCTTCCAGTAGTGCTAGCCGGTGCTCCAGCAGTGCTAACTGATAGTGATGTGATGTGATCTTGTGCCACAAGATTACAATAGCATGATTTTTCTCATCAGGTGTTAAATATTACTTGCGAGACTTATGCACAGGTAACCAAAACAAATGTTTGATAATTATGGCGAGTGAGACACTGTGTGCGCACATACACACACACACATCTGCCATCTGTATCTGCTGACTTTTTTTATCACATTCCATTATTTACATAGTTTGCAGAGTAAAAATTGATTGACATCCATTACAAGATGATTACTTACAAAATAGTAAAAAAAAATCACCTGCAGTATTTTCAATCATATATTTCAACCTTAAAAATAGTTAAAAAAAAAAAATTATTTACTTTACTGCTAATATAAAAAAATAGCTAAAACTCCATTAAACTTCAGTAATTTCTTTCCACATTAACAATGTGTGGAATTTCAGACAAAATGTACATTTATTTCTTGTTTAAATAAATCTTCTTTTCCTTTCAATATCCAATTCAGCAGTGACAAGTAGCGCTGCAGCAAATGACTATTTTAATATTTGAATAATACAGTTTACTGATTGATTGAATAATATAAATAATGTATTATTAGTTTCAATTATCCAAACAGTTCTCAAAATCAGTTTTCAGATGTAAATAATCGTCAGCCTAAAGCAGCAGAGGACTAGATAAGAAGAGTCTTCCACAGCGGGCGTGAGCGGCAGTCGCGCTGTGTTAAAGGCTGACCTAAAGCAGAGCTCTGGGCTCTGAACGTGACACTGGTTTGAGCTCCATTATGGAGATCTGTTTCCTTTTATGGCTAAGGTTACACCACCACAGTCTCCAGTATCACCTATCAATCACAAACCCGCGTAAACAGGAAGGTGGGAGAGGTAGGAAAAACGCTGGCGTGTGGAGGTGACGGGGCACACACTGCTCTCTTACGCGAGGTTATAGGAT
Organism: Astyanax mexicanus; assembly: GCF_023375975.1. NCBI lineage: Eukaryota > Metazoa > Chordata > Actinopteri > Characiformes > Acestrorhamphidae > Astyanax > Astyanax mexicanus. The sequence goes on from NC_064421.1 coordinate 40,942,843, forward strand.
CCATACAGGAACTCACACATGTTCACGTTCTCAGAGACAGGGCTGCTGACCCGACACGTGATCATCGATTAATCGATTAAACCGCTAGCAGCACTGACAGCGCATCGCTCACAGGAGCAGAGGGATGCTTTGTATGGCCGTGGTTTAGAGGGGTTATGTTAAGCACTGATGTGCTGTCGGCCTGGTGAATACATACACAGCCATGTTCTCTTTATCAGGATATTTAATGAACGTGTAAATGAATCTGCTAGTCCTTCTAGTACTTCATCAGTGCCCACAAGACACTGCCCAGTGGATGCTGCCCACAGTACACTTTTTGTGACACTGAGGTGTTAAAAACTTCAGCAGGACTGCTGTGGAAGATCTAGATTTTTTCTCAGTATGGGGCCATCAAGGGGCCACAATATTTATACTGGGCCCAATTAAATATTTTACCATTTGTTCTTCAATACTCAGAACCCCACAAGAGAGAAAACCACCACAGAGCATCTATTATTATTTGGGTGGTGCCCACAGGATGCTGCTCACAGGATGCTGTTGGTTGGATATTTGTGGTTTGTGGACTATTTAGTATTAATGAACCACCACCCAAATGATAAATGTTCTGTGGTGGTCTCTATTGTGGGGCCTTGCTCATACAAAAACTGGGTAACAAGAGAATAATAATAAAATATGTAGAGAAGCAGATACAGATACCCTCTGTGAGAACAAGGAGATTATCATGGCAGTTCCACACTGCAGAATCTAAACCGTTACCTTGGACCATGGACTGGGAATAATCTCTGTTAGTGGTGGCATGAAGGTGCCAGAGGGCACTTTGCTAGATCACTGTGGTAAAAACAAAGGATTAAAAAGTGGATTGGGCATAAAACCAATTGAAGACCCATTAAAATATGCCTCCTGGATTGACCCAGGTTCTGATACGCTGAATTTTATTGGGAATGTTTTGTTTGGCAGTGGTTTTTGCATTATAATAAATCACATTGTTTTTATTAGTATTTTTCTTGTTGGAAGTGATTATTATATGTTGGCCCCTATTTGTTGAAGGCTTATTAAATATTGATGTGCATCATCTTTGTAGATGTTTTGATAACTCTGTAGTAGGGATGTTCTATATCATATTGTACACCAGAGGAGCATTATTTAAAAATATATATAAAGTGATTTGGGGTTTGCCTTATCATATCGTGCACAATAATATCGCCCACATTTTTAAATATCGTAAACGATATTGTGTCCAGAAATATCGTTCCATATCACCCCCCTCCCCATTATTATTACATCAGGGTACACATTTTTGCTGTTATTAGCAAAAGAAAACATTCTGAAAGACATTCTGGATACAAATCTGATTAAAAAAAATATTTTATCTTTTTATATCCCAGTTAGGGGTGCGCCATATCATATTGTATGCAATAATACAATTTTGTTGCAGTAGTGTATTCTTGAAAAAAATTTCATTGTTTTGTCATACCGCCAAGAGTATCGTTATCGCAAAAATACCATGAAGTATCGTGATATTATTTTAGGGCAATATTGCCCACACCTGATAGTGATAATAGCAGTATTACTTACTGTGAAAATTCAAAGGTATATTTTTGTATAATTGTTTTTGTTTGCAGTTTTAATGCGTGCATTAAATAATCTGCTTTTTAATATTTTGGTAGATTTTTTTGCTTCATTTCTTTATCACTACATTTATTTTGATCAGTTTTGGTAGATTTTTTGCTTCATTTCTTTATCATTACATATATTTTGATACATTTTTTTTACTTATTTTAAATCAGACAGACTCTTGGTAAGTTACTGTTGTTTACAGAATGGACAAACGCTCAGATTTTTTTATTTGTATTTATTTGCATGTTTAAAACTGTTGTTATTTCATGAAAAAACTTTGAATCCCCTGAAATATTGAGTATTTTGTTTAAGAATCATGTTCCCGAGCCCGACTCTGTAGATGGTTTGCTGTAGTTCACTATTCTAATACCACAGGGACTTTTTGTTTGTAATTTTTTTTGTTTTCTTAGCTTGCCAAGGGGGAGCGGGCAAAGTCTTCGGTAAGTGCGTTCTGTTTCCTCTGCTACCCTGTACCCATGACTGCTATGCAAAGCAGAGCTAATAAAATAGTGATAATATCAGTCAAATAGTAATGAAGCCCCTATAACCATGCCCCCGCCTGCACGCTTCATAACCAGCCTTACGCCTTATTCCCAGCGGAAGCAGAAACGCTCGGAGGGCTGGAATTGTTCTTCAAACTCTTGGCAGACGCTCATTTGAAAGAACTCGCCCTCAGGCTTTCTGAAATCCACTGTGACCCTGCGAGGATCCTTAAAGGAAGATCTTTTTTTTAATACTAATAAAAAAGACGCCTTTCTGGATCCGGTTCTCTGAGAGTGTTTTTGGCTGTGCTTCCATCCTCTCTGTGTAGAGTTGTGTAGAAATGTGTGATTAGAGACTACGCTGTTAGCTAATGTGTCTGAAAGGGATCATTCTGATGAGGCTAATTATAGTATTGTGTTGAGTTTTATGCTTTTACTGTTGTGGAATAATTTAAGTTTCTCTGCTGACTTTGGTGACAGATAAGGAGATGAATTTTCTTTATTCTCTTTGACTTTAATTTTAAGACTTTTCTAGGCTTTTTTTAGTGTGTTATTATT